>NC_066873.1:6988039-7119759 GCF_022985175.1 Labeo rohita
AACTACAGATGTTTGGAGATTTTCTGTGGGTCACAGCCTGAAATAGTAGTTTATTGATTGTGAGCACTCATGTGCATTCACATGGACAACGATGCAGTGATTGCATTTGTGGAAAAGCACAACTATCCATCTGTTTTTTTTTGTTTTGTTTTGTTTTGTTTTAATGATTCCTGTTGGGACAAGGTGGAGTAAAAGTTAATGGGCCTGATTAAACTGTTTAAACAGAAACAAATAAACAAACAAACAAATAAATAAATACAATTAAAAATAAATAAATGAATCAATAAATAAATTTGAATACATATTTGGTTAATTATGTTTTATCATATTACAGTGTCCTGGGCAACAGACAATTATAATTTATTTTAAATATAATTTCAAATGGTGTATTTTTTTAGGCTATAACCATATTTTTAGCTTTTTAAACTAGTTCCTTTCTGACCCAGATCTGTAGTGTGGATCACAGCTGGTGTCCCATCGGCTCTGGTAGGTTGGCCCACAGTGAATGTAATGCAAGGCAAAAATTGGCATCTGGCATGGCACTGGACACAGAATTCCATTAAAAATTTAAAGGCCAGGGACAACTGATGGGTGTGAGATCAGACATACGATCCAATCTACCACTGTTCTCTGCTGATCACTGATAATGCAGTTTCACATTTAATTATAGCCAAATTTTAAATATGCGTACTGACAGTACTGACATCACCTCTTTTTCCCCTTTTCAGCCACTCAAACAATAAATAAAAATACAGTGGACTTTAGTGCCTCTACAGTAGGGGAAAAAATTATTTATTCCCCTGCAGATTTTTTATGTTTGCCCACTGTCAAAGAAATGATCTGTCTATAATTTTAATTGAAGGTTTATTTTAACAGTGAGAGACAGAATAACATTAAAAAAAAAAAAAAAAAAATTCTCTCAATGAACTCTCAAATGAACTCACATGATTCACAGGTTCACAGAGATCGCCCCCAATGGCAAACCATTGGGAACAATTCTCACTATTAACTAGTTGCTTATTAGCATGCTTATTATTAAGATTTTGGCTGTTTATTAATACGTATAAAGCACATATTCTGCACGAACCAACTACCTTACTAACTGTTAATAAGCAGTAAATTAGGAGTTTGAGGCAAAAGTTGTAGTTAACGGGTTATTAATAGCGAGAATTGAACCTTAAAATAAAGTGTGACCGACATTTCAAACCGTTTCGAAACAGTTACGACGTAATGAAGCTACGTTTACTGAAATTGTGACTTTGCCTTTTTGATACGTGCGCCAAACCACTGTTTCGAAACAAACGATTCGCAAAGGTTTCAAAGCTTTATGAAGCAGTGTTTCAAAAGCGGCCATCACTAGGAATGCTCAGTAGGTTCATATTACTGTTATTTTAGTGTATTATGTGCTGCTCTCAAGGCAGAGTACTTAATTGGTGAACTGTTATTTTTAGTGTATGATGCACTGCTTTCGAGGCAGGAGTACTCAATAGGTTTATATTACTGTTATTTTTAGTGTATTATGCGCGGCTCTCGGGGCAAGAGTACTCAATATATTCACATCACTGTTCTTTTTATTGTACTATGTGCTGCTCTCAGGACAGGAATACTCAAAAGGATGAAAATACTGTTATTGTTAGCATAATATGCGCCATTCTCAGGGCAGAAGTACTCAATAGGTTTATATCACTGTATTATTTTAAGTGTACTATGCGCTGCTCTCAGGGCAGGAGTACTCAATTGGTTCATAATTACTGTTATTTTGAGTGTACTATGCACTGCTCTCAAGGCAGGAGTACTCAATAGGTTCATATCAATGTTATTTTTAGTGTACCATGTGCTGCTCTCCAGGCAGGAGTACTCAATGATGATTTCTTATGATGTTCTCCCAACAGACGTTATACTGACAATAAGTAACTTTGCAAGTGCATGTCAACTTATTCTAACCCTAAGCCTACCAGTTAGACTAATACTCTAAAAACACTCTAATTTGACTTAGCAGACATGTAGGTGCAATGTTACTTATAGGCAACAGAATGTGTTAAAGGGACCATCAAAATAAACTGAAACCCCCCATTCCAGTCTCTTGCCACTCTACTCCGGACTCCATTTCCCATGACCCTCTGCCTAGGAACCAGTTATGGACTCCTCCCAGTTCCCATCAGGAGAACTATAAGAGTTGCACACACACACACTGAGATCGCTGTCTATTGATTTTATAGACTTTATCAGAGTTTCCTAGTTTCTTTGCCTTCGTGTTTTTGACCCTGGACTGTTTCCTAGTGGTGGCGAGTTAAAGCCTCATAAAGCATTGCAGCTTTTTAGCCAAGTGGTTCACAAAATGGTTCATTTTTTGAGGCTTCATTTGCTCACAATACCACCTGGTGGCCAAAGAGTGTAAAACAAGCAGATACATTACAGATGACCTGATGTGATCTGTGATGCACTGTATTTTGCACCAACTAAGGTTTAGAAAAAACGGTGAAGGAAAAAAATCAGTTTCCACATAGACTGATCTATTTATGCAAATATAATGTGTATTTTTGATGGTATATAATGATTGTATAACATGATATAACACAACTGTGTAATAAATGTATTGGCTTAAAATAAATACGGTTATAATGTGTGTAAATCAAGTCTTAGGCAGGAGGGGCAATATTGTTAGTCTAAAACTGGAAAGTGGCTGGGTTTAAATGGGCAGAGGACTGTGAGTTTGCAAGATTCAAGCCTCGATACACGCTTCACCAAAAGCTTCAGGGATTTCTCAACACAAGCGCCGAAGCTTTGGCACAGAACCTAACATCACTACTCTCTCCTTGTTTTTGATTGTTTGCTGCCTGGCCTGACCATTGCCTGGATTAATCCAGATGGTCTTTTGCCTCTGCCTTTGATATAACTGTTTCTTGGCCCTGCCTGTTTTGACCACGCTCTTACTAATAAAGCCTGCACTCCATTGTCCCCTCTCTCAATACAGAAGCATCAGCCCTACCAGGATCCAACAGTTTTTGAACATTCCAGGCCAACCATGGACCCCGTTGACCAGCTACTAAGACTTCGGCAAGACTCTTCAATTGAGGAATATGTTCAGTTCTGTGAGGTGTCTTACCGAGTGCCATTGGACGATGTTGCTTTAAAATAACTGACTTAATGAGTCAGTGAAATCATGGTTATCTAAAAGGAAAGTCAATTGTACATTGAGAGACTTTATGGACTGTGCACTTTTGCTGACCGGTTCCTTATTCACTGTGGGAGAAGAAGAGGATTTTAAAATTCCCACACCAGAGCCTCTTCTTAAGAGACTTATTACAAGATGGCTGCCAACCCAGAGACTTCCCACAAAATGGCGAACATTTCAGAGTCTCATCCTGTCATGGCTGCCTTTCCAGAGTCTCGTCACGTCTCAGCTGATCTTCCAGAGCCTTGTCACATCTCAGCTGATCTTCCAGAGCCTCGTCACGTCAAACCTGCCACGCCAGAGCCTCCGGCCTTTAGGGATGTCAAGCCACAGTCACAGTCAAGCCACTCCAATGTTCCAGAGCACTGTGAATGTTGCATTTGAAGACACATCCATCAGTCCCAAGGTGTTCGAGATCCATTGTGAAGGACTCTCAGCTGGTGTCGTTGCAAGCTTCTGGCAATCCAAGGGTCTCTACGCTCCTTAGCAATGCAGACTCTACGCTCACTAGCCATGTAGATTTAATGCTCACTATCCACATAGACTCTGTGCTCACTTGCCACACAGCTTCTATGCTCCCAAGCACTGCTGTCTCAGCACAGTCAAGTTTTGGCGTTCTCAAGTTTTCGGTTTCGGTTTCACCGCTTTTAAGCCTGCCTACCACTACACACTCTAGTTCCCCAGGCACAGCGCTGTCAGTTTTGGAAGTAGACAATGTACTTTCTGTCCTGCCAGTTATGGCTACGGCCATGTGTTTGGGCCGCACACACCACTGTAGTTTCCCCTGAGGTGGCAGCCTTCGCTGCTGAACCTCCCAAGGTGGTGGCGCCCACTCTACTCTCCAAATCTGTTCCCAAGTCTAGCCCAGAGAAGGCTCTTGATCCCAGGTCTAGCCCAGAGAAGGCTTCAGTTCCCAAGTTTAGTCCAGAGAGGGCTTCTGTTCCCGATTCTAACTCAGAGAGGATTTCAGTCCATGACCACTGCCCCATGTTTATTTTCCCTCCTGATCTCAGTCTTGTGTCTGCTCTAGCCCCTGACTTTAGTCTAGTGAGTTCTTCAACTCCTGAGCATAATCTAAAGATTGCTTTAGTCCTCAAATCTATTCCTGGGTCCACTCTAGCCTCAGAACTGACGTGACTGACCTGAACTGACCAAGAGGTTGTCCATGAACTTATGTCCTGTCTTCACCTGGCTACAGAGGCCGTCTGCGAACTCTATGACTGTTCTGTCATGGTCAAGGAGACCATTTATGAACCCTCAGCTTATCCTGTTATGGCTGCAGAGGCCACTGTTAACCTCTCTGTGCTTTTTGTTATAGTTAGATCTGCTCTGCCGTGGTGGTCTTCAGACCTGCCCTGGTCGTCTGCTTCGGACCCGTCTGAAATTTTCTGACCTGTCTGCTCTACTGTGGTGGTTGTCTGCTCCACTGTGGGGAGCTTTGAACCTGTCTGCTCAACTCTGGTGTTCTTCAGCTATGCCCTGGTACTCTTCAGTCCCACCTACTCCGCGCTGGTGGTCATCAGCTCTGCACTGGTGGGCTTCAGCTCTACTCTTGAGGTCTTCAGTTCCACTCTGGTGGTCTTCTGCTCCATCCTGGCTCTCTGCTCCACTGGCTCCACCCTGGCTCGTTGCTCCACCGGCTCCACCCTGGCTCTCTGCTCCGCTGGCTCTGCCTCAGTTCCTTGTTCCTCCACTTCTACATGGACCTGGCCCTCTATCCCTCCCCGTGGTCTGTCCAAAGTCCGGCCCGTGGATGAATTTCAACACACAGCTTGCCTAATAAAATGTATTATATGTGGCCCGCCAAACATGATTTACCAAATATGCAGCTTCACGATGTCAACACAAGGTGACAGCAATCGATTTTTTGACTGATGTAGCAATAAAACTCAGTAAAGCGCTGCCATTTCTTTAACACACAAGAATTTGTTAACGTACCAAAAGCAGGAGCATGGACCATTATTAGCTCTGACTAAAAACAGCGAAGGGTGAACAAATGCGTTTAACTCACCGATTGATCTCGATCACGCAACCAACTAAATTAAACAGCGCTGTGAGATTCTGTGAGATGCGTTCGAGTTTGGAGCAGAGGTCTCCAGTATAAAAAAAAAAAAAAAAAAAAAATGATTGCGGACAGATGTTGCGGTTATTTAAACTAGTTTAAAAGCAGATAAAACAGTGCTGACATTCTCAACAACACTGACATGAAAAACCCGAGAAGCATTGTGCGACAACAAGAATTATCAACAAGAAACAGCACAGTAGCCTATATTTATAATGGATTTACAATGGACTTTGTATGAATGCTAACAACAATTCAATACTCGGCGACTAGTGAAAGGAAGTCCGGGGCTTAAATAGGGTCTCTGATTGGACACAGGTGATAAGTGCAATGGCTGATGGGAAACGTAGTCCGGGGTGTGGTGTAACAGTCAATGTAATATGAATGTGAGAGGGCGACATCTGGTGGTGAGCAGACCGAAGGTCACCGGCCAGATTCATAACAGCAGGCTTGGTGAGCAGAAAAGAATTCTTGATTAAAAATCTTACTGTTCAAAAACTTTTGACTAGTAGTGTATAGGTCAATTGAATGTGATGTAAGGGAGTAATGAAATATAGGGCTAAGATATTTTTGTCATGCAGTTTTGTGTATTTTTATTTATACAACATAAAACATAAAAAATAGACTAAATACCATAAAGCAATTATAAATATTACAATTTTACCCTTTAAAAACAAGTTTCTTAAAATATTTACAGATTTTTACATCAACACAACTGCACAACTGAAGCCACTGCTACTGTCAACTCAATATACTATATATACATAGTAGAAGAAATATTTGGGCCCACGGTGTGTGCAGGTCATCAAATCTGGCACACCTGCTCTATACGGTTTTGTTTGAAAACGCATACTTTTCTGTCCGTTTTGGCCTTCCATCCACACTAAGATGGTGTTTTAATCAAGGAAAACAGAGCTTTTTGAAAATGCTCTCCAAAGTGGATAAATCTAAAAAACAGTTCTGTCTGTATCATCTCAGTGAGCTTTTTACACATGCACAGTAAGGCGAATTTAACGGTTTCCAGTGTTTCAGTGTGGGTGAGATTCTTTTGGAAAATGCTTGAAATGTGGACAGAGAGCATTTTAAAATGAAAACTCCATTTTCAAATGTATCTGGATTAATGTAGACATAGCCTTACAGGGACTACTGAACAGACATTTATGTTAACAGAAGTTTATTTTAAAATGCAAGTATTGAAAATCAAATTGTAAATACTTGCAATTTTACAATGCTATAAGTGTGTCCCATCTGTTAATGAAAAGTTCTACACACACTTGGGCCAAACCCAGGAAATATGTTATGTAAGTAGAAAAGTCATCAAGTGCAAAGACCGCAAATGTGGGTATTTGTCTGAATGAGTCACTAAATCAGTGCCTCACTAGATTCATTACAAAATAGGCCTACTGATTTATTCAGTAGCAAAACAGTGTGTGTTTAGAGACGTTTAACAGTTCTGCTTTGGCAGACAATATTTTGTCTAAACGTAAAACAATATTACCTTCTTGTTTCATGCCTCAAATGAGGACTTTGTCATGGTGAAAGGAAGAAAAACCTTACCCTTTGACATATTAACATTTTTATTTGTAACTGTAAGGTTGCTCACTAAATGTAAACAAACATTATTGTGACATTTCCTGTTTTATTCAATACTACCATCAACAGGGAATAAAATGCAGGAAAAACTTTTTTTTTTTTTTTTTTTAATTGTTAGGTGTTTAAATAAATATTGCTGGCCCACTTTGGCTGAATGTGTTAGATATAGTGTGCCAGTGGGATTGAGGTAAAGTAGGCTGACCTTTAACATTCAGCAGTTCAGTGGCGGCTACTGGTCTGTCAAATAGGGGAAGCTCATTTTCGGCCTACATCGTAAAATTGTCTATTTATTTATTCACAAGAATGTGCCTTATTGTCATAAGTAAGTCACAATGCAAACAATCGTAAAAAAAAAAAAGCTTTAGTTTTATTATGCAAAATATGATGTATTTTTTCTTTTAGTCAGATGCTACTATATAGTATAAATATTTTGCAATTTAAATAAGGTTATTATGGAGATTTATTTATTTATTTATTTCTAAAGTATTTTAATAGAAATATAAGGTTTCATTATGTTATGTTAAAATTTTTCAAGATTACTATATATATATATATATATATATATATATTAATTTATAGTCATCCTCCATGTTAATATTTAATGTAGTAATCTATATATATATATATAGATTACTACATTAAATATTAACATGAATGAATGAATGAACGATCTAAAAAAATATTAAACTCTGTAAAAGTGAAACAAGGAATGTGGTGTATAATTGTGTGAAATGTATGATGAAAATCAAGCAATTTCGCCAAGCAAATATAAAGAAATAGGTTGCAGCAGTTTTATTTCGACTGAACTTGAGAAATCCACGATGGGACTGAGCGCGAATAGCTTCAGCGATTCCTTATAGTACAAAATCGCTGTCAGTCAAAAGGAGATGCAATCTTTCGACAGACCCTCCAATCATCACGCAGAAGCTCGGAGTCCAGGCCAGCCCACTCCTCATTTGCTCCTCATTCACCCCCAGAGACGCTGAGCGTCCGTGGGCGGGACATAATCGCAGCGTTTATCCAATGACCGTCTAGTTTCAAAGCACTGAAAAAAAACGTTCAAAGCAGCCCCATTGAAGTCAATGGACGCTGGGCTTCAACGGGGAAATGCACTGTGACACTACGGGAATGTATGAGAAGAAAATCAAGTCAGCCGACCTGCTATATCTAACTGATTCTGAACGAACTCGTCTTTGAGATGAACGTTTTCTAACGCATTTTTAGTCAATAAAATGTTAATACAATAGTACATAATTTGACCATTAATTTTGTGACATTATAGGGGAAGCTGAGCTTCCCTTGCAGTCTTAAAGAAATCGCCACTGCAGCAGTTATACTCAAATTCATTAAATAAATTAAATAAATTGTCATTCACTGGTTATTTTATATCTGACATTTATAATTTACTTTAAAAAAAAAAAAAAAACAGAAATGAGACTGCAGTCAGAAAAGTGAGACTTAGAAAGGAAGTCAAGGTATGAAGTTAAATGATGAGGAGAAAAATAGATGCAGAATATAAAACTTTAAAATATGGACACAATTAAAAATAATTTCAAGTGTTTAGAGAGCATAGACAGAAAATCATTTTTACATATGTTACCATTTTAGATTTCATCAAATTTAATGTCAACACAGTTGACACAGTTGTTAAATATGTTTGTCTGATCATGTGTGTTAATAAATCATGTGTTTTTAATTAAAATGCACAATCATTTTTGATGAATAAGGGAGGGCCCACTTTACCTGAAAATAAATTAGCCTGAAGTACGTGACTTTAAAATGTTTATTGGTATACAGGTGCATCTCAATAAATTAGAATGTCATGGAAAAGTTGTAGTAGTAGTTTAAGTCATTGATTCTTTTAATTGTGATGAATTTGGCTCACATTAGCTCAAATTAGAATACTTCATAAGACTAATTAAAAAAAAAAAAAAGAATTGTGAATCGTTGGCCTTCTGGAAAGTATGTTCATTTACTGTATATGTACTCAATACTTGGTAGTGGCTCCTTTTGCTTTAATTACTGCCTCAATTCAGCGTGGCATGGAGGTGATCAGTCTGTGGCACTGCCGAGGTGGTATGGAAGCCCAAGTTTCTTTGACAGTGGCCTTCAGCTCATCTACATTTCTTTGGTCTCTTGTTTCTCATTTTCCTCTTGACAATACCACATAGATTCTCTATGGGGTTCAGGTCTGGTGAGTTTGCTGGCCAGTCAAGCACACCAACACCATGGTCATTTAACCAACTTTTGGTGCTTGTGGCAGTGTGGGCAGGTGCCAAATCCTGCTGGAAAATGAAATCAGCATCTTTAAAAAGCTGGTCAGCAGAAGAAAGCATGAAGTGCTCTAACATTTCTTGGCAAACGGGTGCAGTGACTTTGGTTTAAAAAAACACAGTGGACCAACACCAGCAGATGACATTGCACCCCAAATTTTTACAGACTGTGGAAACTTAACACTGGACTTAAAGCAACTTGAGCTATGAGCTTCTCCACCCTTCCTCCAGACTCTAAGACCTTGGTTTCCAAATGAAATACAAAACTTACTCTCATCTGAAAAGAGGACTTTGGACCACTGGGCCACAGTCAATTTCTTCTTCTCCTTAGTCCAGTTAAGACGCCTCTGACGTCGTCTGTGGTTCAGGAGTGGCTTAACAAGAGGAACACGACAACTGTAGCCAAATTCCTTGACACGTCTGTGTGTGGTGGCTCTTGATGCCTTGACCCCAGCCTCAGTCCATTCCTTGTGAAGTTCACCCAAATTCTTGAATCAATTTTGCTTGACAAGCCTTTCAAGACTGTGGTTCTCTCGGTTGGTTGTGCATCTTTTTCTTCCACGCTTTTTCCTTCCACTCAACTTTCTGTTAACATGCTTGGATACAGCACTCTGTGAACAGCCAGCTTTTTTGGCAATGAATTTTTGTGGCTTACCCTCCTTGTGAAGGGTGTCAGTGATTGTCTTCTGGACAACTGTCAGATCAGCAATCTTCCCCCACGATTGTGTAGCCTAGTGAACCAAACTGAGAGACCATTTTGAAGGCTTAGGAAACCTTTGCAGGTGTTTTGAGTTGATTAGCTGATTGGCATGTCACCATATTCTAATTTGTTGAGATAGTGGATTGGTGGGTTTTTGTTAAATGTGAACCAAAGACTTAAACTACTTCAGTCTGTGTGTGTTAAATTTATTTAATACACAAGTTTCACAATTTGAGTTGAATTACTGAAATAAATTAACTTTTCCACGACATTCTAATTTATTGAGATGCACCTGTATATCTTGGAATACATCAGGGGTGGCAAACGTCGGTCCTGGAGAGCCACAGCCCTGCATAGTTTTGCTTCAACCCTAATCAAACGCACCTGCACAAGCTAATCAAAGTCTGAAGGGTTACTAGAAAGCTATAGGCAGGTGAGTTTTAATTAGGGTTGGAGCTGAACTCTGCAGGGCTGTGGCTCTCCAGGACCGGAGTTTGCCACCTCTGGTATATATAAATGACAATTTATATGAACTCTATTCAAATTGAAATATTATAGCTTTTTGTTAAAATTAACAAAAATAATAAAGAAAAAAAAAAAAGAAAAGAAAAAAAGAAGAGAAAATAAAAGAAAAAGTTCACCCTACATATCTGATTGTATAGAGCAATCTTATTGCCACATTCTTTCAGTCTAAAGGAATGACGTAAAAATTTACCATAGTTTAGTTGGTACACTAACTGTAGTCTACCCATGGCCCATGACATTTGTAGAAAAACTGTGGTTATACAAATGGTAATCAATAAGCCAAACAAACGTAAAGCCATGCATACCAAAGCACATTTTGACATCTGTATACTGTAATGGACCACTCAAAAGTGAGTACATTTTCAGGAAATTGTCATTTGTGGGTGTCCTTTAATGGTTGACAGCTGTCCATACCAGACAAGAGCATCACATTGGGTCAAAAGCAACTAGAATCTATTATAATCAGTTACACTTTCTATATTGGAGGATGTGGATACATACATGCTACTCTCAAAAACTGCCCCAGTAGACAGGATATGATCATGATTTAGACATGTTTTTATAAGCTGTAGTTTACCAGTGCTTCTCAAAGTCCCACCACTGTACATTTCATATGTCTCCCTCATCTAACACAGTGGTTTACCCACTTAAGAACTGCAATACCACTGAACTGCTAACTCCAGACTATAAATGTTTCAGACGCCTTGACCCAAGGAAGAGAATTTCATTTTCATAAGATAAGGATAGTGAACAGAGTTCAGCTGGGCTCAGGCTAAAATGGACATTTATACACAGAGTCTCATTAGAATATGGTTTTATCTAACCTCAAAGTTTTATTCCCACCCTCCATCTACCTTATTTAGTTTTCATTGCTCTCATTCTGTCTTTTTTTTTTACTTGCGCGTTTTATTTATTTTCTTTCACTGTGTATTTTTCTCTTTTTCATTCCTAACTCAAGATTGTCTGACTCCCAGCCTAAGTGTATGAATGGCATTATAGTTTTCCTTAACCATGTGAATATGTATGGAAATAATTTCAAATCAGCCCGTCTCAGTGAAACCAACTGACTCTGTGAATGAGAGAGTGAGGAAAACACTGCTGTGAAACCACAGGAAAACATCCCTAGTGAGGGATCCCATTTTATTCCGCTTGGAAAACTCTAGCACTGGCTCAGTCACACATCACCCATCACAGGCCGGACGGCGCATTGCATGTGACTAATGGTACATTTAGCATGCGTTTTTCTTTCCTTTGCTGTGGAATTGTTTATCACAGTAGATTTAATACGAAAATGAGCTTTGAAAAACTGCTTATAGGCATTTTATTATTATTATTATTATTATTATTATTAATAATAATAATAGCCCCAAGCTCAAATCTTATTGGACAATGTGAAGTGGAGCAGTATCTTGCCAGTCTTATTAAGAAATTGGTTGAAAACTAACTACAATTTTAATTACATACTATTTTATAATACTTTTGATCCAGCTGCTTGTGTTATGAGGTTTGGAAGCAGTATAATATACGTGTTTTTAGAAGGCTGAGGAAGCATTATCAATATCCTGCCAGCTCATCTCATGGAGCTCATATAACAGCAACCTGAAGCTCTACCCTTACATGCCCATTTTGCATCTCACTTGTAACTGGAGGTAAGATTTCCCTATACTAAATAAAGTTGTTTGGGTAAGATAATGATAATTATCTTAGAAAAAAATAATTTCATCCTTTCTTACCAAGAGAGAGAAGAAAAAAGAATGAAGAAGAAGAAAACACTGTCAGCAATTTTGTTATTTTAGATTAATCCTCACCCCAACACATGCTATATAATGGCCCTATTGTATTTAGAGTCTTACATTCCTTTAACAGTGGCTATTTTGGGATATGAGAACCAGTGGTGGGGGAGGGTTTGTGAGGGGTGGTGGCAAAAGTATCAGCCTGACCTTCTAGAGCTGTGCTTTTAAAACTTGTCCAGCCACTAATTGCCAGGAAAAGACGAAGAATAATAATGATAATAATAGTTTTAAATCAATCAATCAATACATAATAAATAAATAAACAAATAAACAAACAAATAAAATACAGCCGTTTAAGGCACTCAATAATATCATGTTCATCTCAGCTCTGTCCATGTAATGCCACACAATTCTTCAACGTCCAACACAAACTATTTCCCAAAATAGAGATGAAAAGGGTCTCAAGTTTTTTAGAACTGAAATGTTTGAAAGTTTTAAATGTTTTGAAAGTTTGAAAAACTAAGAGTTTTGTTTTTGAGGGAAAAAACTCAAGGCTTCAAAGGCATAATGCCCAATTAGTCCATTGTGTCTTGGTTGGTGGTTTTTCAGAAATCCACTGCAGCAGTATGCAGTGTCTGGCAGTAAACTATACAATTTTGAGCAACTGAATCTTAGAAGAGCTCCAAGATCTATAGCTTATGTATAACTCTAAATTGCATTTCAGCAGCCTTATTGATAACTAAATATCCAGACAACCCTAACTACATGGCATCTCAGTCACACCCATCGATCAAAGAACCCAGATCCGTTTCATACAACTCTTTAGACCCACGCATGCTTTCCCTTGAAGATTCCAACAGTGCATACATACATATTCCATATGGATTTTCTCTTAGTATTTTTAAAATGAACCTGGAGGAACCTAAAAAAAAATGTAAATTTGGTAGGCCAAATTTTTCCTTGAATCCATCAAAGGTTATAATCTCACCATATATTAATAGGTCTCCGATATCAGAGATTCCTTTTTCCATCCAAATCAAAAAGGTCCTGGTTCAAGGCCTGGAGGGAAATCAGGACTCATAAACAGAGGAGTAAGAGGGAAATGCTCACTACAGAGACCCTTCCAATGTGGAATGCAGCAAAAAATGTTGTCTGACAGCTGATTTAATCTTATTTTTTGAAATCCAGCAAGAACAGCATATGCTGGTTAGGTAGATTTTGAAGCATGGATGCTGGTTTTACCTGGTCTTTAGCTGGTTTATGCTGGTTCTAAGATGGTCTCTCCTGCTCAGGACCAGTTTAAACCAGCAAAGGACCAGCATAAACCAGCTTAAACCAGCTCAAACCAGCTTCCATGCTTACCTACCTAACCAGCATATGCTGCTTTTTTTTTTTCAACAGGAATAGGGGATATTCTTTCTATGGAAAACTCAGGATTGCTTAAATATAGAAGTATGTCATTAGCATTTAATTTTATTTTGTGATTGTTTGATCTGCATTAATCCCCTCTACAGTGGTATCTTCTCTAATGGCCTGTGCCAAGGGCTCCATCGCCAGAGCAAATAACTATGGGGACATAGGGCAACCTTGCCTTGTTCCTCTGCCCAGTGAAAAGAATGGAGAATGAGTGCCATTGGTCAAGACAGAGGCTCGTGGAGAGAAACAGAGCCATCTTATAAGATTGTTACCAAGGTTAAATTTGTCTAAAACCTGGAAAAGTTAGGGCCACTCTATCCTGTCAAAAGCCTTTTCCGCGTTGAGAGACATCACCAGTGATTCACCCTAAATATTTTGCCCATGCTGTATAACATTCAATAAGCATAGAATATTATTACAGGAATTTCAGACTGGAATAAAACCAGTATGAGCAGGATGAGCATTCTTCTGCTGGCCTTTTTTGTTGCTGTTGTTTTGTTTTGTTTTTAGAACTAACAATATATTAGCCCCTAACACTGAATGTGGCAAGCTGCCCATGTCAAAAGAGTGAGACAGTGTTCTACGTAAAAGAAGGACTAGAAGATCTTTGAATTCTTTATACACTGACTAAAATTATAAATGCAACACTTTTGTTTTTGCCCCCACGTTTTTTTTTTTCTTTATAATTTTTATATAATTCGAAAGTCTTCTCCAACTTTCACCAGGTTGTCTGAAAGTAAAATGTTGATATTACATATACTTACTTTTGATTTTATATATATAAACGTATTTAAAAAAAGTGTACAGTATGTATTTTTGTACTTGTTATACATGTTTTATTTCTTTTTTTAAAACAGAGAAAGGAAACCAATATGTTTGAGCTGTAAAGCCTCATTAAATGCCTCTTTCCCAAATCGAGTTAGTATTTCAAAAACTGCAAATATCAAATAACATGACATAAAATAAATCATTTAAATCCAAATATATGAATATTATAAACACATTACCAAGATCACACAGCACAAGTAATATACAAAATGGTAAAATCAACTATATATTGGATATTTCTTTATAAAGAAAACAATCCCTCGAGAACCTGCTCCAATAATTTTTCTTCCTTATGGAAGGAGATCCATGGGATATGCTGCTGAAATGGCCAAGAGCCAAACCAAGTGGGTATGGCACATCCATATCTCTATAAATGCTCATCTGAACATTTAATATCAACACTGAATTCTTGCAGTCCAGTTCACACAGCTGTTCTTCATACTTCATCGTCATCCATTCTGAAGCTTGTAACAACAGCCTGTCATGCTCAGTTTAGGCTCACACTCTGTACATGAGCAAAAGAGTAATAAAGCTAGGGTGTATGTGTACTTGTTTATGGCTGCATTCCAAATCACATACTATATCTGTCCTGAATCCTAAGTCCCAAATCATAATACTTGAAAACAGTATAAAATTAGCACCAAGGGTGCCCTGACTGCATATTATTTCTAGTGGATTTTCAAAGTATGCATCAGTGCATACTTTGTTTTATAATTGCCCACAAACCCATGGAAACAGAGGCAATCACATTCAAGTCTTTCAGCTGTAGAGCATATGCCACAGTCAAAACAGCATTTTTTTAAATGTATGAAACTGAAAGTTAGGTAGCTAGAATAATTAAGCTACATGTGAATGCCAACAGCTTTTAAGAACAGCATAAGCATTTGCATTGGGAAGCAGCCAACACAGTCCCATGATTTATTATTATTTTTTTTTAATTTGTGTAAATTCATAAGATCAAAAAGCCCCTCTTATGGATAAGTTTAGGAGTTGACTTTCCTGGTCATGTTTTACCTACACATATGTTGTTAATAAATCATAAGTCAGATCAAACAAATTTATACAAAATTTCTAACTTTTACAATACCTAGGAATTCTGATGACATCGGGTTGGACAAAACCTATGTTTGTATGTGTTGTGAATTTGGAGTATGTGTGAGTCTGTAATATGTGAGTAGGCTGCATGTGGGTATGCTGTGCTTGATGATACCACTTGATTGTTACTTTTTTGCTTTGACAGGTGTAGTGTTCGAGTCTACTTTGTGAGCATGATCATGTATTGGAGCCTTTAGTACATGGCATCTTCATACATATCCGTTCTAAGGCATAACAAGATTCCTCCACCCAGCATGAAGATGGTGGCGCCCCAACCCAACCCATAGCCCCAGTTGAACTCATGATATGTTTGCAAGACTTTGCCATCAATGAATTTGATTGGGTAGAGAACCAGAGCACACGCCTGGACGACCACTGTAAGAGAAAAAGACAATGTATTAGAATACATGAACAACACAGGTATAAATAATGAGAGATTTAAAAGTCACTCTACCCCAGTTAAAGGACTAGTTCACCCAATAATGAATAGATAATATATATAACATATAATATATAATAGTGGGTTAAGATGAGCCATTTTTTTTACTTGATCCTCAAGATAAGGGAAAATGAGGCAGAAGTACAATTAAAGTATCTAAAAATATTGGTTTAAATGAGTCTACTCCACCAAGCTACTGTTATAAGCATGACCCCCTGTCAGATTGGTCGTGGCGGTGGTGTTGCAATAATAATACAGTGATATTCTCAATGTTACTTAGAGAAAACGTGTTAATGTAACACTGTCAGATATGCAAAAGAAATCTCTCCCATCTCTTGCTCTGGCTACTGTGTAAAGACCACCAGGTCTAAAAGGATTTGGAGTTTTCCTCTCAGACCTATTGGTTAATATTGCTAAAGCGCTAACTCTCGAAGACTTTAACATTCACGTTGATAATACAAATGATGCATTAGGACTTGTGTTTACGGACTTAATAAACTCTTTTGGAGTCAAACTCACCAGGCACACTCATCATTTTAATCAAATGCTAGATTTAAGTATATTGTATGGAATTGATCTTACTGATATAGCTATTGAACCCCAAAGTGATGATGTTACTGACCACTACCTTGTATTGTGCATGTTGCGTATTACTGATATTAACTATAGGGCTCTGCGTTATCATCCAGGTAGAACTATTGTGCCAACCACCAAAGTTAGATTCACAATTAACCTGCCTGATTTCTCTCAACTGCTCTGTGCACCCATAAATACACATGGACTAGACAAAATGACTAGCAATATGGGCACTATCTTCGCTAATACATTAGAAGTTGTTGCAGGTTCTCCAAAATGCAGCTGCTAGAGTCCTTTCCAGGTCAAGAAAATATGATCATATTACCCCAATTTTACAGTCTCTGCACTGCCTACTTAAGTTCCGTATAAGTTACAAAATAGTGCTACTTACTTAAAAGGCCCTTAATGGTTTAGCTCCTGCCTACCTAACTATTCTTCGGTAACACTAGTATAGGGAACAGTTCTCAGTATTAATTAGTTGCTTATTAGCATACCTATTATTAACATATTGGCTGTCAATTGTGCTTATAAAGCATATATTCTACATCCCTAATCCTACTCAATGCCTAAACTTAACAACTACCTTACTAACTATTAATAAGCAGCAAATTAGGAGTTTATTTAGGCAAAAGTCTTAGTTAATGGTTTGTTAATGGCGAGAAGTGGACCTTAAAATAAAGTGTGACCTAGTCTTCCATCATGCTTCCCTAAGGTTGAACAACTCTGGACTCTTGGTAGCACCTAGGATAGCAAAGTCCACTAAGGAAGGTAGAGCTTTTTGTGCATTTGGCTTCCAAACCAGGTTTTAGACACACTCTGTTTAAATCTAGATTAAAGACACTTTTCTTTAGCCAAGCATTCACATAATATATCTCATAACCTTGTACTTCAGTTATATCTGATCAAATGCACATTATCATTCTTTTGCTTGGGTTGAACACACAATTTTTGCTTGGTTGGAACAGTCTCTATTGTCTCTATTTGCTTCTCTGTTCCTGCCACGGGACTGGCATCCTGAGGTAACTAAGATTTACTCAAGCTTCAATCTGGATCCAACCATTACAAAAATCTGAGATGAACAAACACCTGAGAAGAGATAATGCCAACCCCTCAGAGGACCTCAGATCATGCCAACCCTGAAACGACATACAAAACTACCAAATTTTGCTTTCCAAAGTTTGTTCAAAACATATGATCATTGCTGTTAATAGTGTTCACCGTCTTTTTGATGTCATTAACTAACTGTATGATTTTTACTGTACATTTTTGCCATATGGACTTCAACTTGACAGTCACCACTGCCAAGCTACTGCTAAATATAATGTAGAACCTTTAATTTTCCCGAAAAGCTGCTTTGCAATGATTTGTATCATAAAAAGCACAACACAGATAAACTTAAACTGAATTTGAATAGTCATTGGTCTCAAACTCAATGCCTGGAGGGCCACAGCTATGCACAGTTTAGCTCCAACCCTAATCAAACACACCTGATCCATCTAATCAAGGTCTTCAGGATTAGTGCTCCCTTCATGCCATGTCGTAATTACCGTAATTCCGAGATGACAACATGTGACATTTTACTCATAGCTTTCCATGTTGTCGGACTCAGAGGTAGCGCCTAAGTAGCGCCAAAACGTACTTGACAGCGGTCATGTGGTACATCTGTAACTGGTTTAAGTGGTAATTCTAAAAACATTCAGAGTTTACAAGTTGTAATTACGAGTTCAGAAACACATGAGGGCTTTGGCGCTGATAGTTTTACCATAGAAACACATAATTCAGATAGAGTAGAATGTCACCTGTTTTCATCTCAGAATTACGGCATGGCGTGAATGCAGCATAGTAGAAACTTCCAAGCAGGTGTGAATTGGAGCTGGTTGGAGCTAAACTCTGCAGAGCTGCAGACCTCCAGGAATTGAGTTTGAGACCTCTGGTCTAGTTTCAATGTAACAAATTTAAGTATGAATTG
Source organism: Labeo rohita (assembly GCF_022985175.1). Taxonomy (NCBI): domain Eukaryota; kingdom Metazoa; phylum Chordata; class Actinopteri; order Cypriniformes; family Cyprinidae; genus Labeo; species Labeo rohita. Next base: position 7,006,424 of record NC_066873.1, read on the forward strand.
CTAATCGATTTGTGGGCATCTGGTGCAACTGAGAGAGCTGTGTGTCATCTGCATGCAATTTTAAAGTCAAAATGAATGTTCTACAAATGTCAAGATTTTATTAAAAAAATCATTGCATTTTTGGGCAGTCTCACCACATGACATTTTACAACCTGAACTGACCTTGCATTATCATAAAAAGGTCTTATTATTTTTAGTTTAAAGGTGAAGCTTGTTCAACTTATTTATTCATTCATTCATGTATCTATCTATGCATGCATGCATACTTGTATGTATGTGTGTATGTATGTATGTATGTCAAAATACAGGGGTTGGACAGTGAAACTGAAACACCTTGGTTTAGACCACAATTAGTATGCCGTTTGGCCTCCTTTTGCAGCCAATACAGCATTATTTCATCTTGGGAATGACAAATACAAGTGCTGCACAGTAGCCAGAAGGATTTTGAGCCATTCCTTTTGCAGAACAGTGGCCAGGTCACTATGTGATGTTGGTGTATGAAAACATTTCCTGACTCGCTCCTCCAAAACACCCCAAAGTGGCTCAATAATATTCAGATCTGGTGACTGTGCAGGCCATGGGAGATGTTTAACTTTACTTTCATGTTCATCAAATCACTCTTGTCACCAGTCTTGCTGTGTGTATTGGTGCATTATCATCCTAATACACGGCACCACCTTCAGGGTACAATGTTTGAGCTATTGGGTGCACAAAGTCAACCTTCACACTCTGCTCTTATTGGTGGAATGTGCGATCAGTAAAGACTGGCCACCAGGCTGCATAAATATAGCCATGAAACCTCCAACACTATATTGGCCAGTGTTTCAGTTTCATTGTCCAACCCCTGTACATTCTTTTAATACATTCTCTTAGTTTGTTTACTGACTAAAGTATGCCATTCATGGGTTTATCTTCTCTAAAAGTGTAAACATTGAGACCATCAAAACATTTAGAGGGCCACGGTCCTTCTCTTTTCAGCTCAAGCTATAGCAAGATTTTATAGCGGGCTGTAGTTTGTAGCACTTTACCAGGCAAAGCCAGAGCCTGTTTAACCAGTAGGGACCATCGATGACACGTTAATCCCAAAGTATACATAGTTTTGTACATGTATGCTAGCATATGCATGCAGTTGAATGCGTAGCTTTTCAAAGTATACTCCATTTGATAGTGTGTGCGAACGCAGGCGGTTGACACGTGTTTTAGCAAGCTTCATCTTTGTCCAGCATCTGCATTTACAAGTTATAAAACAAAGTACAAGCAAACACACCTACCTAGCATTCAACTCCACAACATATAACATTAAAAACCACTACAAATATAACACAAGTCTGAACGAGTGCAACAAGACATATAAAGAAGCACTTACATCCTAACATCTCCTCCCTGGTGCAATCAGAACCAGATGGAATAATCCACCATGATGCAAATGCTAGGTTTAAATATGGCTTCTTTCCAAATGCACAAGTTTGACAAGTGAGAGGTGAACCACCAGGTATGTACAGCGATTTGAAATAAAGTGCAATAAAAATGTTATGTATGAAGTATTTGAGTTATTTCTTTGAGTAAAGATGTTGAAACAACCATTATATCACTTTTGAAACAAACATTAAACATTTAAACGAGCCAAACCCTAAACAAACAACAATAAAACTAGCAACTTGGGACAATTAATGCGGTGATACAACACCAAACCCGGAGGTATAAACACAAACTATGTAAAGATGGTATATTTGCCGGCATTTAGTTTGTGTGTATGCACAATGGTGGAAACAGTTTGTGTGTGTAGAGACCCACACTCAGTCCCTTGAATATTAAAGTCCTGGGTCACAGTTAATCTGTGACACACATACTATTTTGTTGATGAAATTTGTGTCATGCACACTGTATGTGTGTGACGGGTCTAGTGACAGATCCGGAGACGTTAGATCCATGTGCGACATCTTTAATGAACAATGAGAGTGGTACACCAGGCAGAGTTCAAAAGCCAGCAAACGGGAACAACAAAGGTAATCCAAGAATAACCGTAAATCCAGGCAGTAGGTCGGGGCAGGCAGCAAGAATCAAACACGATAACAAACAGTCCAGTCGGTAACAGGCAATCAGAAATACAAGGGAAAACGCTCGGAATTGCTAGACAAACTAAACAATACTTCGCGAGGGAACCCGCCGAACTGACGGTCCTAAAATGGCCGCCAGAGGGGAAGTGAACCCGGGTGAACCGGAACCGGAAGCGGGGGGGTCCCAGGTACGGGGTTATGGGAAATGTAGTGAGTCAATAGTCCGGAGACGGTTCCCGCTGACGGCGGTTAGAGGGAGCCACAGAGACCGCTGTCGTAACAGAGCCCCCCCCCTGCGAGCGACTCCTGGCGCGAGGAGGTGCCCGACGCCGGGGTCTACCCCTCCTACGGGGAGCAGGTCGGTCCGGGTGCGCCGAGTGGAAGTCGAGTGTGAGAGAGGGGTCGAGGATATCCTCAGCCGCGACCCAGGACCTCTCTTCGGGGCCGAAGCCCTCCCAGTCTACCAGATACTGGAGGTGACCTCTGCGGCGTCGGGAGTCCAAGATTGCGTTGACCTGATAGGCCTCCTCGCCGTCGATGATTATGGGGGGGAGGTCCCTGTGGTGCGGTCTCGTCTAGGTCCTCCGCTCCTCCCGGCACGTCAGCAGGCTTCAACAGAGAGACATGGAAAGTGGGTGAGATACGATACTCAGGAGGTAGGTCTAATCTGAATGATACGGGTGTAATTTGTTTAGTTATTTTGAAGGGACCCACGTACCTGGGACTTAGTTTCTTGCAGGGAAGGCGGAGACGTAGGTCTCGGGTAGATAGCCATACCCATTGGCCCGGTTCGTAAGGGGGGTTAGGCCGACGCCTGCGGTTGGCCTGGGTCTGGGTACGGCGGACGGCTCTTTGTAGATGAACATGGGCGAGATCCCACGTCTGCTCGCTGTGCTGGAACCAGGAGTTGACTGCTGGTAGATCTGCGGGTTCGCCGGACCAGGGAAGAGTGGCGGCTGGTAGCCCAGGATACATTGGAACGGGGTGAGTTGAGTGGCAGGTTTGAGTAGTGAGTTCTGGGCATATTCGGCCCAGAAGAGGTAGCGGCTCCAGTCCTCCTGTTGGTCGTGGCAGTACGAACGGAGGAAGCGAGTCAACTCCTGGTTCAACCTCTCGACCTGGCCATTGGCCTGAGGGTGGTAGCCCGAGGTGAGGCTCACGTTAACTCCTAGGAAGCGGAAGAAGCAGGCCCAGAGACGAGAAGAGAACTGAGGTCCCCGGTCCGATACTATGTCCTCTGGCAGGCCGTAGAGTCTAAACACCCAGTTACAGAGAATTTCTGCTGTTTCCATGGCGGTGGGGAGTTTAGCGAGGGGAATGAGTCGGCAGCCTTTGGAGAACCGGTCAATAACAGAGAGGATGGCGGTGTAACCGTTGGAGGGAGGCAGATCCGTGATAAAGTCCACAGCGATGTGTGACCAGGGGCGTCGCGGTACGGGCAAGGGCTGGAGCAGCCCAGCGGGCAGACGGCGGGGAACCTTGGAAACATTGCAAGTCGTGCATCTCCTGATGAACTCTACGGTGTCTGCACGTTGAGTGGGCCACCAGAACTTGTTGGACAGCAGCTGTAGTGTGGCCTCGATCCCTGGGTGACCTGAGCTGGGGGTAGTATGTACCTCCGTAAGGATCCGGGGTCGAAGGGTGCGTGGAACATAAACGAGGTGGCCTGGACAATCGGCTGGTGTAGGGTCCAGAGCCTGGGCCTCTGTTATCTCACTCATGATATCCCAGGTTACCGGTGCGACGAGAACGGTGGGGGTAGGATGGTCTCCGACGATTTGACTGGCTGGTCGGGCTCTTGCTGTCGGGAGAGCGCGTCTGCTTTGGTGTTCAAGGAGCCGGGACGATAAGTAACTTGAAAGTTGAAACGTGAGAAGAACAGAGCCCACCGAGCCTGGCGGTGGTTGAGCAGCCTGGCCGAGCGGAGGTATTCTAAGTTCTTATGGTCGGTTAGCACCGTGAAGGGGTGCTTAGCGCCCTCTAGCCAGTGCCGCCACTCCTCGAGGGCCAGCTTGATTGCCAGAAGCTCACGATTGCCCACATCATAATTTCTCTCGGCTGGACTCAACTTGTGCGAAAAATAGGCGCAGGGGAACATTTTCGGAGGTTCTCCTTGACGCTGGGAGAGCACAGCTCCAACACCCGTGCTAGAGGCGTCCACCTCCACGAGGAAAGGCCTTTCGGGGTCCGGATGATGGAGAATGGGTGCTGAGGTGAACCTCTGACGGAGGTCGTTGAAGGCCTGGAGTGCCGGTTCGGACCAGGTGAGACGTGTGGTTCCCTTTTTACCATGGCCGTGAGTGGGGCGGCTACGGTACTGAAATGGCGAATGAAACGCCGGTAGAAGTTCGAGAACCCCAGGAAGCGTTGGAGTTCCTTGAGCGTGGCAGGGCGAGGCCAGTTCAGTACCGCGTTCACCTTCCGTTCGTCCATAGAAACCCCCTCGGGGCTGATGACATAGCCGAGGAAGGAGATCTTTTCCAAGTGGAACTCGCACTTTTCCTCCTTTGCGTAGAGCTGATGAGCAATGAGACGCTGCAGCACCGCCCGGACGTGAGTGACATGTTCCGAGTAGTTGTTGGAAAAAATGAGGATGTCGTCTATGTAGATGATCACCCAGCGGTTTAGCATGTCTCTGAACACCTCATTAACGAAAGCCTGGAAGATCGACGGACTATTGGCTAGCCCGAAGGGCATCACCGTATATTCATAGTGGCCTGAGGTTGTGGAGAAGGCGGTCTTCCACTCATCCCCCGCACGAATACGAATGAGGTTGTAAGCGGATCGCAGGTCCAGCTTTGTGAAAACCTTGGCCTTGCGTAACTGTTCAAGGGAGGCGGGGACGAGCGGGAGTGGGTATCTATATTTGATGGTGATATCGTTGAGACCTCGATAATCGATGCACGGACGGAGACCCCGTCCTTCTTCTTGACAAAGAAGAAGCCCGCCGAGGCGGGTGAGGTAGAAGGTCTTATGAAGCCCTTGACTAGTTCCTCCTGAATGTAGGTGTTCATGGCTGCTGTTTCCGCCTGAGACAATGGGAAGATGCGCCCTCTAGGTGGAGTAGTTCCGGGGATCAGGTCGATGGCGCAGTCCCCAGGCCGATGGGGAGGTAACTGAGTGGCCTTGATGCGGCTGAAGGCCTCGAGAAGATCCTGATACTCGAGGGGAACGGTTCTTCGGGATGGTTGAGGTGACGTCTCAGGCTGGAGACAGTGTTCCGTGCAGTAGGGTGACCAATTGGAGATGGAGCGATCCGCCCAGGTGATGGTAGGGCCATGACGGTCGAGCCAAGGGTATCCTAATATGACAGGTGAGTGAGGTGATGTGATGACGAAGAACCGAATTATTTCATGATGGTGGGGTCCGATCTGGAGGGTGAGGTCCTGAGTGGTGTGGTGGATCTTGCCGGAGCCTAGCGGTCGCCCGTCGAGGGCGGCCACTGTGACATGTGAGGAACAAGAGGAGACAGGGATTCGATTAGCAGTGACGAAAGCAGCATCAATGAAGTTACCCGCAGCCCCAGAGTCAATCAAAGCAGTGGTCTTGAGAGTAACATTCCCTGCCCTCAGCATGACTGGTATCTCACAACGTTTGAGAGAAAGTTCCTCCGTACTCACCGAGGCTGGCTGGCGTGGCGGGCGCGTGGGGCAGTTGGCTCGGATGTGTCCTGGTTGTCCGCAATACAAGCAGAGATTACCGCGGAGACGCCTCTCTCTCTCCTCCAGTGATAGCTTCGTTGCGCCAATCTGCATAGGTTCGGGCGCCGCCTCGGCAACGGGCGCAGCCTGCGGGATGGGTACGAGCAGCCTACCAGGCCTGCGAGCCCGCATGACGTTATCCACCCTGATCGAGAGATCGATGTACTGTTCACAGGAGAGACCCTCGTCCCGACACGCCAACTCCACCTGCAGATCCGGATTGAGTCCCCTTCGATAGTGCAGCTTCAAAGGGCCATCGTTCCAGCCGCTCTGGGCCGCGAGGGTTCGGAAACTCAGGGCGTAATCCGCTGCGGTTCTCCGGCCCTGTCGCAGCGTCAGGATCTGCTCCCCCGCCTCTCCATCCTCCGTGCACGGCTGAAAGACCTCCTTGAAGCGTTGCAGGAAAGCGGAAAACGAAGGGAAGGTAGGCTGGTCTAAGCGCCACACCGCCGTGGCCCACTCCAGTGCTCTTCCTATGAGCAGCGAACACACAAACGCGATTTTACTCTCGTCGGTGGGGAGAGATGTGGCTGTTGACCAACGAAGAGGGAGCATTGGAGAAGGAAGCCCTTACATTTCGTGGGAGACCCGTCGAATTTCTCGGGAAACGCCAGGCGAGGGCTGGCGGCGGCCGGTGGTGCCGTCGGAGGTGATGTTGGGGGCGCTGGTGGTGAGGACGCTGGCGGAATCAGCTGGAGTCCCTGCAGCGCTTGCACGAGCTGTCCTGTCAGGTCGGTCAGACGGTCCAGCTGTTGTTGGTGTATTTGCAACGTTGAGGCTTGAGCGGACAATTCCGTAGCGATCTGTTGTACCGCCGTGGGGTTCACGGATGACGTTGTCGGAGAAGTCGCTGGATCCTGAGGTGGCGAAGTATTCTGTGACGGGTCTAGTGACAGATCCGGAGACGTTAGATCCATGTGCGACATCTTTAATGAACAATGAGAGTGGTACACCAGGCAGAGTTCAAAAGCCAGCAAATGGGAACAACAAAGGTAATCCAAGAATAACCGTAAATCCAGGCAGTAGGTCGGGGCAGGCAGCAAGAATCAAACACGATAACAAACAGTCCAGTCGGTAACAGGCAATCAGAAATACAAGGGAAAACGCTCGGAATTGCTAGACAAACTAAACAATACTTCGCGAGGGAACCCGCCGAACTGACGGTCCTAAAATGGCCGCCAGAGGGGAAGTGAACCCGGGTGAACCGGAACCGGAAGCGGGGGGTCCCAGGTACGGGGTTATGGGAAATGTAGTGAGTCAATAGTCCGGAGACGGTTCCCGCTGACGGCGGTTAGAGGGAGCCACAGAGACCGCTGTCGTAACAATGTGGACCCTTGTGTACGCATAAAAAACAAGGTCACTAAGTGTGCAAGCCAAAATTCAAAGACAAAATATGCAGACAATGTGATAAAAAATGGGGTAAACATTGACAGAGGTTTAACAAGATGGAGTTACTTAATGGTATGTTTGGGCTTTAATCGAGATGCTGAATTCGCAGTGTTTCTTCTTGACAGATAAGCTAAAGTCAAATTTTTGCCACATGTTAACTCTTTACTTTCAAGCCTCAGATAACGGTAATGATTAGGGTGTGGTGAGTGTACTGGAAGTAAAATAATGATGTAATATGTATGAATCAGAAAAGCATGGTGCATGCTAATTGGGGAAACAAAAAACAAAACAAAACAAAACAAAACAAAACAAAACAAACAAACAAACAAACAAAAAGACAGTGCTTGCATTTTAATCCCCTGTATTTTCAGGGCTTGCATTTTTAGGGGCTACAATGTTGTATTTTGCAATGCAAAATTTGCTTCCACAACATTGCTCATCCGGGAACTGCAGGATTAGCAGTACTAGATGACCTAGATGAGATAGATGACCTCCATCTGCTGTTAGTCAGCTCACCAGCAGGTAATGAAAGCACGGGTGTTGACGAAGACCAAAGCAACAGGTAGAGTAAGGGTATGTCTCAATCAGCTCAGTTTTTGACTCTACTAAAGTAACAAAACTAGTGATCGACCGATATTGATTTTTTATTACCCATACCGATACTGATTATTTGCATAATTATGTGCCCGATAACCGATATGCAGAACCGATATTTATTTACTGTTATAAAGTAAATCAGTGACTGAGTAAAGTAAGTCCATACTTCACTTTGGTTTTTCCTCCTTTAAGTCATGCTACAAAGGGTTGAAAATTAGCATACAACAAACAAACATAACACATAAAACATGGTATTTTATTGTATTTCTCAACTGGCATGTTATATCAGAATTACTAATATTGTTTTAGTCGTTCTATTCTGAAATGCCTGCTGACAGCACGGTTTATCTATGCATTTACATAGAAGTATACTCAAACTGTGATCGCTGGCAAAGATAATACATAATTTCCATAGGGTTGTACATATTTAGAAGTGTATTAGAAAAATAATGGTTATATAGTACGTTATAGTACAAGTTGAGGGTGTTTTAAACAAGTGAATTTTGTTAAAAGTTACATGCATTGGCCGTCAGAGCATCAACCCGGTGAGTGAACTTAGAGCCCTGCATTTCACCCCAAGCCTGATGGGCCCCGACTTTTTTACGTCCCTAGGGCCGGGCTTCGGGATAATATTCACGTCATAGCTCAGATGCGGGCCGGGCTTCGGGTCTGTTTTATGCTTCTTCTTATTTTTATACGTTTGACATGCACAATTTATGGTGATGAAAAAATTCCGCGCTGGTGAAAACAACACAAAACTTCACTTTCACTTTTGAGACCAGCTCGGAAGGCGTTTAGCGTCTCCATCAGCAGCATCAGCGAGCGCGCCTTCAGCGCAGCGGGGAGAGATTCGCGTTCAAGTGCGCGCAATAGGCTAAAGCTTGCTGCAAAGCAAAAGTAATTACCATGAATGTGTCGAGGGGAAAATAGTAAGGAGATTTTTTAGATTTATTTATAAACTAGTGTTTTGATTTCAGGAAAAAAAATGCCGATCCGGACTCGCCATCTTCTCTTTGAACGCGCCTTTAAAAAACATCATTACAGGTTACATAATGAAAGAGTTTTTGTTTTCGATTTGATTTATTTCGTTAAGTAATAATTTTGAGCTTTCTATAGGTATATTTATCATGTCTGTGCGGTTTGTATTCGCTGAGTTTCGGTTTATTTTTGTGAAGCGCTCCTGTTGAGACAACAGAAAGCGCATAATGATTGTTTTATAAAAGCACCGTTTGCAACGTTTTGTTGATATTGTGAGTACACACAAACAAAAGTAGACCCTTTACAGTTCCGAATGATGTATTACTCTACCTTTATGACCAAAAATGACGGAATAATCAAATAGTTTCCACTGAAAGAGATGTGATCGCGCTGGCGCCTCCGTGTCCTGTAAGCAGCTTTAGCTTCCACTCTCCGCACAAAGCATTGGGTATGTGCCTAATAGCGCACATTTATCCAAGTTTAACATTGAAACTCACATTGCTTTATACTTTAACTCTTTTAGACCTATATCTATAGATTTTATTTAAGGCAAGGATTATTAAGTGAGTGAGTTCAAGCTATTTCTCATGACGGTTTAAGCTTATATGTGACTTCATAAGACTATAATGAACATACAACAGACAGAGAATTAAATTCAGCGCTTTCATTTCCAACATGTGCTCATTAATGGCTGTGTATTATTTAATTCAGGCAAAGTTATGTTTATTGGGACAGGACTTGAATAAATTTACGTGACTGTAAATTTAAATTTTTTACTGTAAGTTCTAACCAAAAGGGGTTAGAGTCAGAGATCAAACATTCTACCTATTCTAAAAAGCCTCGGCAACCATCAAAAAAAAAAAAAAAAAAAAAAAAAGTGTATGATCAACGGTATAATAAAAGCCATATAAACATATTGGAGATGCATTTGAGAGATGGAGACAGCTTAAAACAGACAAAGGTTTCAAAACGAATGCTGACTTGGCTAATTTTCTCCTTGGCAGGTAAATAATTATTTACCTGCAACTGAATTAGTTGATGTGGTGAAATTATGCTAATGTACACTGCTAGGTGGACACTTCTGTTATATTCTATATTCTATATTATTTCAGCATAACAGGCTTAACTATGTATGTTTTATGCATAAGTCATTGAGGCAGTCTTGTTTGAGACTAGTATTTATAGTATTTTACAACTCACAATGAATAACAGTCTAGATTATGGTTTCAAATACAGTAATCAACATTTGAAGTGGATTAAGTCCAAAGTTGTCCTAAGACAAGAATGGGTATTGTTTTTGGTTTTAGGACAACTTTGATGAAATGTTTTGATCCACTTCAAATTTTGACTACTGTATAGTTATCTTTATAGTTATCATTCTTGGTGTGAACGGGCCTTAAGGCAGATGCTTTCCATCATAATGTGCGCTTGTTCCTGTTGGTGTCTTCAATTTGGCAACTTGCCAAAAGTCTGAAAAGTGTGCTGATCAAGAGTCTGAAGCCAACAAGGGTAGGTGAGCCAAAGTACCTCGGACCAGCCACTGTGATTGCAGTAACCAGGACGGGAGTTCTGACGGACTACCAGCCACAGTGGATACACGCATCAAGAGTGAAAAGCAGACATGACATAAGTCTAGCCTAGAGAATCATAAGACGTTGTACTTCCTTATATGGATGTGATGTTTGATCTTTCTGTATTTCTGCTGACAACTAATATTTTTACTTCTCTGTATCTACCATATATATATATTGGAAGCTTCTCTTAATAAAGTACCTTTGAGTGAATTGCACTTCTGTGTGTGGTCATTTCATTCACTGGTCCAGGATCCTGACTCTATTTTCCATCGCTCAACCAAACTGAATCTCAGCAGTTGATTAGATATTATATTCTAACAGTGTGCATCAGGTCTGAGGAGCAGGGGCCGGTGAAAAACCCCTCTCCAACATTTTGAATTTGGACTCCAATACCTTGTTCAACCACTACATACAGCACCTTTAAGTCTCAGCCTTAGACGTCATGCTAGCGTTCTACAGCATTCTACAGAAGTGTGTCATGTTCTTTAACGTTCTATCCGGAAACAAAGATGTCGTGACACCAAACCCCTCATGGAAGAAAAAAAAAATGTCACGTTTAAAACTGTGACAAAGGCACTGGATTTTCCCAAAAGTATTTGAAATATGTTAAGTTAATGGCACAGACAACACCCTATTTTGGGTAAAAATAGGAAAGATAATACTTTTCTATAAAGAAACAGGATTTCCCTGAATTACCATCATTGATATCGTTATCACAGTAAATACCACAAATTATCGTGATAAATTTTTAAGCTCATATCTCCCATCCCTAATCACTCTTCTTACTCTGATGCACCCATCATTCTGCAACAGGGTAAATCTGGACTCATCAGACCACATGACCTTCTTGTATTGCTCCAGAGTCCAATCTGTATGCTCCCTAGCAAATTGAAGCCTTTTTTTCCAATAAGCCTCACTGATAAGTGGTTTTCTTAATGCTACACAGCTGTTTAGTCCCAATCCCTTAAGTTCCCTTCGCATTGCGTGTGTGGAAATGCACTTAATTTCACTATTAAACATAGCCGAGAGCTCTACTGTTTTTTTTTTTTTGTTTTTTTTTATGATTTGATTTAACGTTTAATTGATTGTCGATCACGATCATTTAAGATTTTTTTCTGACCACATTTCTTTCTCGAAGATGATGGTTCCCCACTATCCTTCCAGTTTTTAATAATGCGTTTGACAGTTCTTAACCCAACTTTAGTTGTTTCAGCAATCTCCTTAGATGTTTTCTTTGCTAAATGCATGCCAATAATTTGACCCTTCTAAACACAGATTAACGCAGGATGTGTTATTTAAGAAATGAGAAGCTACTCACTGCACCAGTTAAGGTTAATATAACTTGTTGCCAGCTGAAACATAATCATCCATGCAGTAATTATCCAATGGGAGGCTCTTACCTATTTGTTTAGTTAAATCCAGGTGGTGACTTTTTTCTGTACATAATAAAATGCAATTTTGTGGCAAAAGCATGGAAATTTGTATTTACATGCTTGGTGCAAAATGTGCAATAATGATAATGAGAGTAACACTAATAAGAAGAAATGTTAAAACAGAAGGAGATCATGTCAATCAAATAAATACAGGGCACATTAATGAGAGAAATTGTGCATGGTACCATGCTGCAGGGTCTGGCACAGTATGTGTAGAAGACCTGCCAACATGACACGCATACACAGACTCACACAGAACTCAGTCCCTCAGGGTCTCTTCACACACTTCTGCTTCTCTGTGTGAGACTGAAACAGATTTGTGGTGCTGCTGGGTAATATACCGTAAAGCTCCTATGAATATGCTTCATATAAATAATCAAACAACAACCCTAGAATAACACACTGCTTTTAGACCAGCGACTGACATAGCTTCACACATCTGCACCAGACTGCATTATATGCAGTTGTAATGATTATTACAGCAGAAGTTTTTTAATGTGAAAAAAAGTAATTACTGTGTTACGGTTGCTGGTGCTGGATGGAAGACAGGATACAACGTACGAAACAAATCTTATTTTAATTACTTTCAAGAGGAACAGGCAGGAACACAGAGTGATATCCACACACACAGAAACTCAAATCAACAATAAAGACCGACAAGGAACTCATGACAAAGACAGATTTATAAAGGCAAACTAATAATGACAGACAGGTGAACCAGATAACGTTAACAAGGACTAAACCAAAGTAGACAGATCGACGGGGGGAGACAATGGGAGAAACCAAGAATACAAACAGACAGAACTGTGACATTATGCCCCCCTCGGAATAGGCACGTCCTCGCGCCGTAGAAAACAAAAAACAAAACAGACAAGAGGGGCAAAAAAACAGCAGAAAGACAGAGTCCATGTGGGAGGAGGCTTCGGCGGAGGACGGAACCCCGGGAGGGGGACAAAAAACAGAGAAATAAGGGCAAAAAACAAAGTCCAAGGCGGTGACGATGGTGGGAGGAGCCAGGGAGGAAACAGGAGGGACCCAGAGCAGGAGGAACCTAGCAGGACCCAGAACGCAGCCATGATGACCCACGGTGGAGCCGATGGAGGGAGGAGCCATGGTGAAAGAAGAACTGACGACTCCATGGGGCCGACCGACGGAGGCGGAGCCGCTGGCGGAGGAGCCCGAGGCGGAGACGGAGAGCCGAAGATCCAGGGCGACACCGAGGATCCGGAGGGCCAAGGCGGAGCCCTAGGCTCTGGCGACCAAGGCGTAGGCGGAGATCCGGAGGTCCGCGGCGGAGCCGGAGCGACAGAGGATGGAGGCTGTGCCGGAGGGAGGGAGGAGTCCTTAGGAGCCGATGGGACGGAGTGACGAGGCGCAGCCGGAGGAACAGAGTCCTGAGGTGACGGAGGGACGACGACCGACCAGGGCGGAGCCGGAAAGACGAGGGAGCCCGGTGGAGCTGGTGGACCGATGGGCGACGATGGAGACGAGGGCGCTGAGAGCCGTGGTGGAGCCGCAGGGTCGGAGGGCCGAGGCGGAGTTCTGGACTCTGAGGCTGGAGGCGGAGATGAGGGATCCTCCAGCCCTGACGCCAGGAAAGCTGGCAGACCCGCGGCGAGCCCACTGCACAGGTGGAAGACTGAGGGTGAGCAGAGGGGCTGTCAGGGGACAGCGGTGAGCAGACAGACGTTGACGTAGGCAGAAGAGGGAGGGTGGGTGGGGATTCCATACAGGCCGGCATAACGTGACAGGTAGATATTTCTGTAAAGAAGTCTATTAAATCCCCAGAGTCATTTTCTAGAATTTCCGTAGAAAAATCAATTAAGTCCCCAGAGTTATCTTCCAGCTCACCCCCAGCAGTGGTGCAGCGGGCAGGGCTCTCCATAGCCCTCTCTTGCTCCACGCAGCACTCCACCGTCACGAATGTAGTGGCCGGCTCTCGCACCTGGTCAGATGTGTTAGGCTCTGGCTCTGGCTCTGTCGCTCTTGGCTCTGGCTCTTCATCTGCGGTGGGCTCGGGCTCAAACTCCGCTTGTCGGGGTGATGGTTGGCTGGGTTCTGGGTCTGGAGTGGGGATGACGTCCTCCTCGATGATGTCGATGGTCCACGACGATCCACAGGACGCCAGCACCCACTCGATGTACTCCAGCAGGCTCTCTTGAGGACCCTCCCCAGATAGCAGCGCCTTGGTGGTGGTGTTAAGTCCAGTGTAGTAGAACTTGCATAGGCTGCTATCCGTAAAGTGGGAGTGTTCTGCCAGGAAGATGTAATCACGGGTGTGATCCTCAAGAGAACGTTCCCCCTGCTTCAGGAGGATGAGGAGAACGGTAGGATCCATAAATATAAACAAAAAACAAAAACACTGAGGGAAAAACGGAAAAATAAACGCAGGGGAAGATGCCGGGAAAAACTGTTTAGGTCGGTCTTTCTGTTACGGTTGCTGGTGCTGGATGGAAGACAGGATACAACGTACGAAACAAATCTTATTTTAATTACTTTCAAGAGGAACAGGCAGGAACACAGAGCGATATCCACACACACAGAAACTCAGATCAACAATAAAGACCGACAAGGAACTCATGACAAAGACAGATTTATAAAGGCAAACTAATAATGACAGACAGGTGAACCAGATAACGTTAACAAGGACTAAACCAAAGTAGACAGATCGACGGGGGGAGACAATGGGAGAAACCAAGAATACAAACAGACAGAACTGTGACATACTGTGCCACTAAGATCATCAGATGCATTTAATTAAATACTTAGGTGTTTTCTGAAATCTGAAAACTTATGGCTGGAACAACAATTACAGTACAGCTCTTCACCAGCCTTAATCTGATCACATTCTAAACTATGTTAGTGTCACTGCCCAAACACCTTTGGCTATCATTATAGTAAATGATCACGCTATCTGTGCACTGCTCACCAGCACCACAAAGTGTGAGTAAGCGGTGCAGAGATAGCATGATCATATATTGAAACACTACCCAAAAACTAAATGGATACTGCTGACAGTGTTAAAGAGCAAATATAAATCACAGAAATAAACACGCTTTCCCATCCCTAATATACATATATACAAGTTAGAACAATGGAGAACAAAAATAGTAAAGTGACGTTGTATATTCAGGAGTAAAGTGTCCACCTCATACGTGAATGTAAATGGGAATGCTTCTCGTCTTTTAGCAATAAACAATTACATGAGTTATTGTACTGTACACAATTACAGTACATGAGTTATAATAATGTAAAATTAATTCTTGATTAATTAGCAGAATGTATGGTCCCACTGCATACATTTATTTATTTGGTCACACCTTATTTTAAGGTCCAGTTCTCCTTTAACTATGGACCATTAACTATGGCTTTTGCCTCAGTAAACTCCTAATTTGCTGCTTTTTAATCGTTAGTAAGGTATGTAAGGAATGTTGAATATGGGCATACAGAATAGGTGCTTTATAAGTAGTAATAAACAGCCAATATGTTAATAATAGGCATGCTAATACGTAACTACTTAATAGCGAGAATTGTTCCCTATACTAAATTCTTCCCTATACATTTATTTCAGGTATAATGTAAAACATTATATACACAATTACTATTTTATCAAATGATCAAATTCAATGGTGCGACTCCGCTTGTTTCCTACAGCCCCCTCAAAGTGTAGGTTTATGGGATTTTCTTGTGGGGAAACAATCAAAGGGATCATGAAATTATCAGTTTTAATCATTTGATTTTGTTACCGTGCAATTTCAATTTTTGAGCTGGTTTTCTAATACACAGTATTTGGGCATCACCAGTGACAAAAACATGCACATTTTATTCTCACTTTAATATTTTGTTTGAGACGGTTATTAGTCATACATGAGAGTGTAGTTAATACACACCATAGAACTTAATTTCAAAGAATGAAACAGGTTGGTAACACTTTAAAATAAGGTGCATTAGTTAACATTAGGTAACTATTTTAGTTAAAATGAACTAAAAATGAACTATACTTCTACAGCATTTATTAATATTAGTTAATTTTTAGTTTAAATTAAAAGTTGCATTTGTTAACATTAGTTAATGCACCTTGAATTAACATGGTAACA
Organism: Labeo rohita; assembly: GCF_022985175.1. NCBI lineage: Eukaryota > Metazoa > Chordata > Actinopteri > Cypriniformes > Cyprinidae > Labeo > Labeo rohita. The sequence goes on from NC_066873.1 coordinate 7,022,250, forward strand.
CTTCATTTTAAGGACCAATTCTCCCTATTAACTACTTGCTTATTAAAATGCCTATTACTATCACATTAGCTGTTTATTACTTATGAAGCACATATTAATGGGTAATTCTGCATTTTCATACTTAGATCCCTTAATCCTACCCATACCTAAACTTCACAGCTAATTTATGAGCAACAAATAAGGAGTGTGTTCAGGAAAAACTCTTAATAGTGAAGACAAAGATATAGGTAAACAGGAATCAGTTCCCCAGTTAACTGCTCGAAGTTTAAATGAACTAATAACAATTTGAGCCACTGGTTTATTGAAAGAGCTGTTCTGTCTTTCCAGTTAAGTAAGATGTGTTTCTTTGCTACTGTTAGTGAAATCAATAAAAATGGTGATGAAATTGATTAGAAATCTGCAGTGTAGAAGTGTCTCCAGGTAAAGCGATTTTTGGACAAACTGGGATGCTGAATTCGAGGATATCTGAGAGCCTGCTCATGACCTCTGACCAAAATGAATAAACCAGTGGACATTGCCAGAATGCATGGAAATAATCATCAGTGGAGCCTGGACAGTGTAGACAATTATCATTTTTAATATATCCCATTCGTTGTAATTTGTATGTTGTGAAATGAGTTCTATGAATAACTTTATATTGAATCATTTGAATTTTGGCATTGCAGGACATTGAATAAATGTTATTGCAAACTTCTTGCCAGTTGATAATTTGATCTGTACCCATGTCCTTAGTCCATTGTTGAACTGGAGCAACTATGTCAGTTTCTGTAGATAATAAGAATGTATATATTTGTGATAATGTTTTACTAAGTTTTAAAGATTCAATAGTTTGGTATATGTGAGAATTACAGTTTGACAGAGTATAGGAACCAATAGATTTTTGTATGACTTCTTTTAACTGTAAATACTGAAAGTAGGTTTGATTTGGTAAATTGTATTAAGACTGAATATGTTCAAAGGTCATGAAATGGTCCCCATTATATAAGTGGCCCAGGGTAGTTACCCCTCTCTGACTCCATATGGAGAAATGAAAAGGTTTACTGTTAATTAAAAACATTGGATTATGCCATATGGGTGTACTGGCTGATGGTTTCATTCTACAGTGTAATATCATATATTTTAAATGGTCAGCCGGGTCCGGGTCGGGTCCCAATCTATTACCTCGGGTCCTGGGTCTGTTTAACATTTGTGTGTAATACCCGAATCGATCAGAGAACACCGCACCCACCAGCGATCAGTGTCGGTCAGCACTTTGCGTGTGTGTTGTAACTTGCAACTTGTAAAATTAAGATGAGAAAAGTGTGAGCGGGAAATAAGGTGGGAAAAAAGTTAAACGCTAGTATACTGCAAGCGGACGGTATCAAGCTGTCTCATGTGAATTCCTCCTTTAAGCTTCATAAGATTAACTAGGTGGAGCTTTAAGCATATGTTTTGTATTGTTTTCTTTTACTGAAGAAGAGACGCACCTATTGAACACGCACGATGGTGCAGTGCAGTCGGCTTGTACCCACTCCTAAATCCATTCAGTAGTGTCTTGCATTAGCCAAAATCATGACAGTCGACCACATAGTATCTTATCCAATTGCATGTGAATAAATGCAAATACTCAATAAAAGCAAACTGCTCCAAGCTGGAATAATAAATAAATTAAGAAGGTTCTTTCACTTGGCAAGAGAGAGGAACAGCCAAACATGGACGAAAATGTTAGTGTCAAGGAGGATTTTTGTAATATGTGCCGACCTGGTGCAGTCGGGTCTGTGTCAACCCAGCCAGGTTCGGGTCCAACTTACGAATAACGGTCGGGTCCGCGTCGGGTCCGGGTAGTAAATTTAAGGCATTTCTCGGGTCTGCACGGGTTCGGGTCCCACTTTCAAATTAAATACGGTTCCGGGTCGGTTCCGTGCAACAAATTTACGGGTCTCTTCGTGTTCGGGTACGAATTTTGGACCCGTGAAGACCTCTACTCCTAAGTCACTAAGACCAAATCACAAAATGTCTGTTGCCGGCAATTTGCCTCAGAACTCAAACATTTTAGAAACATGCTGCATGTATCTGCACACATGTTTTTTGGTTTTTCAGGTTATCCCAACTCCAAATTTTCCTTTGATTATATCCTTGTTTTCATTAACAAGTTGGGCAGGAAGTAACACTGTTCTTGCACCCAGTTTGGTTTTCTTTTACGCATGTCTTGCCATGATTATTCTACTCTGTTAATTAAAAGCCTGTTTATGCATATCTGCTGATTGTTTATGAGAAGCACACATGTAAGAGGCTGACATATACCCTGTTTAATTAGTGACACTTAGCCAGCATTTTAAAATCTTTATTTGAATGTGGCAACATTATGTTTAAATGTTTATTTGAATATGCCAACATATCACACTCTACAATATTTCTATGAATAAATCTCTGACAGAGACCCCTCCCCTATCAGCCAATCACTGTGTGCATAATTAGTAAGAATGCTGACATCATCCATAGCAACAAGGTCAGCCCTGCCCATATCTTTGCTTAAACGGGTTATCGGATGCCATTTTCCACAAGTTGATTCTTTAGGGTCTTAATGAAAAGTCTCTAATATACTTTGATTAAAAATTCTCAATGGTTTTGTAAAACAACACCCTTTTTACCTTGTCAAACTGAGCTCTGCAAAAATCATCTCATTCTAAGGGGTTGTTCCTTTAAATGCAAATGAGCTCTGCTCGCCTCGCCCCTCTCTTCTCTCTGCGGAATGATGAGCTTGTTTACTTTAGCCACGTTTGGCCGCATTTAGCCACTAAACTTCCTAACTACCACGTTATAAGGAAAGGCAATCGCAAAGATTCATAAAAAATGCTTATACACACTTCTGCTGTAGGTGAAGCTGGATCACGAATGATTTGCGCGAACATAGATGGATATATGTAGATCGGGAGGCGCATTCCATTCACAAACAAATGTAATCCACTGCATCTTTAGCGGCTCAGATGTCTGGGGTAAGTGACGACCACTATTTTCATTATTAAATACAGCAACACAACACCTCAACCGCTCAATCTGAGATATTCTTGTCTAACTTACATCCCTGCTTTGGCATCGAAACAAGGAAAGTTACTGGACTGTGACAGCTGGTCTGAGGTAAGAGCTTATGTCAATCAGCTATCGTGGGAGCAGCCTCTGTCAGTGTGACAGGCACCTGAGAACGGTTCGATTTGAAAAAGGGGTTATTACTTTTACAGATTAATTAAAAAACACTGCATGGATTTTTATCATTATAGGGTAGATTTGTACATACACTGCCAAAACACATTAATGTTCAAACAACATGAAAAAGTGAATTTTGCATTCGATGACCCCTTTAAGACATCTCTTTATTCTCTCTGTTTGTCTCAGCAGCTTTGTTAATAGGTTTTAAGAGAAAACTATTAGCTAAAAACTTTTACTGCTATTTAGGAGAACTCTTAGTGGTAAGATAAAATGTTTTGTGAATACGGGGCCTGGAGTCATTATGTTTGTCTCAGACAAATAGTGTTTTAGTATCAAATGCTATTAGGACAAGCATTAATGCATGTCTGCATCAGGTGGTGGAAGGATCTACAAAGTTGCTGGCACTTTGAAAATGGACGAGTACTTAGGAATCCTGCTGAACACAATGTAACCAATTTGTTGAGTCAACTTAAAATAATTTGTAACCTGGCTGCCTTAAAATTTTAAGTTCAGTCAACTAAAAAAAAGTTAATTCAAACTGAAATGTTAAATTATACTAAGTGACAACTTAGATTTTTGAGTTGCATCAACTTCACATTTTAAGGCAGCTGGGTTACTTACCCATCTGTTAAGTTTAGCAAACACAAATATCTTGGTACAACTTACTTAGTACAACTTAACATTTCAAGTTGAATAAACTTATTTTACTTGACTGAACTTAAAATTTTAAGGCAGCAGGGTAACAAATTATTTTAAGCTGACTCAACAAATTGTGTTTTTTATATTTTTTACAGTGTATGGAGGATCTGTTTGGAGATCAAATGTGTATTTCCAACATGATAATGATCCCAAACATGCTAAATAAGAAAATAAATAATATAAAATATGATGAATATGAATAATATTAAAATTAAATAATTTGAAAATAATGTCTATAATAAGAAATACATGCTTTATTAGGTTATGACATTTGTTTGTGATGTTAAGTGTTATTTATTGTTCATTGTGTGGTGCTGTCTCGGTCCTTAAAAGTAAAAGTAAAAGTTGTTTGTAAATCCTGCACTGAAACTGACTCGTTCACCAAAGAATTCACAATGAAATATACTGGACAAACAAACAATGCTCTTTTAATCTTGAAATCAGCTGATAAAAAACAAAACGCAATGCATATTTGTTGCTTTCAGGGACATGAGGATGAATTGAAGATCAGATTTATATTTATTGTGTGGAGACATATTTATGTTGTCAAGTGTAAACTGTTCCATTTACAAATCGATAGCCAGTAATGTTTTAACAAATCAGATAGCTATCTGATCAAAGTGATCACTTTAAAGGGGTCATCGGATGCCCATTTTCCACAAGTTGATATGATCCTTCAGGGTCTTAATGAAAAGTCTATAATATACTTTGATTAAAAATTCTCAATGGTTGTGTAAAACAACACCCTTTTTACCTTGCCAAAATAAGCTCTGCAAAAATCATCTCATTCTGGTCGAGGCTGCTTTAAATGCAAATGAGCTTTGCTCGCCCCGCCCCTCTCTTCTCTCTGTGGAGAGACGAGTTTGTTTACTTTAGCCGCATTTAGCTACGTTTAGCCACTAAACTTGCTAACTAGCACATATTTAGGAAAGGTGATCGCAAAGATTCAGAAAAAAAAAAACCTTATACTCACTTCTGCTGTAAGTGAAGCTGGATCATGAATGATTTGCACGAAGATAGATGCATTTATGTAGATCGGGAGGTGCATTCCCTTCACAAACAAACATAATCTACTGCAGCTTCAGCAGCTCAGATGTCGGGAGTAAATGACGACCACTATGTTCATTATTACATCCAGCAACACAACACCTCAATCGCTCAATCAGAGATATTCTTGTCTAACTTACATCCCTGTTCCGGCATCGAAACAAAGAGGGCGGACTATTACAGCTGATCTGAGGTAAAACGCTCATGTCAATCAACTATCGTGAGAGCGACCTCTGTCTGTGTGACGCCACACCGACAGGCTTCTGAGAATGGCTCGATTTGAAAAGGGAATATTATTTTTACAGATCAATTAAAAATCACTGCATGGATTTTTATCATTATAGGGTAGATTTGTACATACACTGCCAACACACATTAATGTTCAAACAACATGAAAAAGTGAACTTAGCATCCGATGACCCTTTTAAGTAACAAGTGTCAACCAGGACTGAAAACCATTGCAGTAGCCCATTGCTACATCAAGCATAAGTACTGCTATTTTCAAAATACAGCTAAAAATGTTAGGTGAAGCATATGAGACAGAGACATGAGCCGTTTCTCAATACCAAGTACGCAAAGTTCGTACTTGCGTCCTTCGTAGTTCAGACTTCGCAAGTTTGACTCGGGAGTGCGAACTCCCCAGGACAGGAGGACGCAAGTCCGGTAATTCCGCAAATGGAACAGCAGCATACTTCACAACATCAGTCAGCTCGCCTTTTCTACTCTGGTTATCTTCACTGTATGAGACGAAATATGATATCAGCCACCACGGCCTCTTTTCATTTTCATTTAAACATATTAATAGATGTAAAAATGTAGTACATACATTAGAGTGAAACGAAATATTATATCAAACAGCATTGCCTCTTTTCTGTTTCATTTAAACATATTAATAGCCACAAAAATGTGGTTCATGCAACGCATGCACGCATTACAATAAAACGAAATGTAAAACACCACTGCCTCTTGTTGTTTTCTTCAAAACATAAACCAAAACCCTATTTTTCATTTTCATTTTAAAAATATAAAACGTATTAATGTGGTTTAGGCAATATGTGCACATGCACTCTGATTATCTTCACTGTGTGTATAATAAAACAAAATATGACAAGCACAACTCTGCCTTTTTGTTAAATGTCGGTTTTAATGAACACTAATAGCCATTATAAAAGTGTAAGTATAAAGTATAAGAGACTTATGTAATCGGAAATAAAGACCGAAGCAAGCAATTCAGTCAGATGCATGCTACAAAGTCAGCGCTGTATTACGATTGATAAATAAATTATTTAAGAAACGTAACTTTGTCCTCAGCCAAAACGATATCACCTGGAGCAAATAATAGCTTCACAAGACCAAAAATGACCTGTTAGATTTACCCAAAACGAATCATACTTCATGTTTAAACACTACAGAGACACCAAAACCAGCGGCAAATATCAGAAGGACTAGCCGAGGTGAGGTGGGATACATGAGCTCTGAGCGCCCAGTGATCGCCTGGAGCTCACATCTCCGAAATCGGCAAAGCAAATGTTCAAATAGGCGCTTTCTTTATAAATAAACTGCAGATTTGAGTTTTAAACAACTATATTCTCACTTGAAATACTCTTAAAACTGCATTTCATAACAACATAACAGTAATATGTTGAAAATTATGTGGGTTTTCTCCTCTGCCATTAATGCTCGCTGATTGGTACGAAATGCATTCAGGGATACCTGGCTGCCTCAAGTTTGCACAAGTCACCTCTTGATGCGTCCTTGATAAAAGGGGCGGTGAAAGATCTGCCGACCTTGAGATTAGCTTTGTGTGCAAGCCAATAAAAAGCTTGTCTTGTCTTACTCTGCCTGAACTGTTTTTTTGTCTAGCTCATGACATGTTCTCCCTTAACTTCAAAATCATCCTATATCGGGATCGTTTACAACCACATTTGGGATCGTTTGAAGCTGCATTTAAACTGCATTTTGGTTCAAACTCTGGGCACCATAGCAGTCTATTATATGGAGAAAAATCCTCAAAAAACAATTTCCTTATGACTGAAGAAAGACAGACATGAACATCTTGGATGACAAGGGGGTGAGTACATTATCTGTAAATTGTTGTTCTGGAAGTGGACTTCTCCTTTAACGACTTATTATTTTCAGGTTTTTTTTTTTTTCAGATTCAGACTTTTTTTTCCCCCTCAACCCCATAACGGACAAAATAGGACTGGTTTAAAAAAGATTTTACACAGAACCTGTTATAAATTATAAATCTACCTACTGCTCAGGTGTCCCTAATAACAATTCTTCCATGACAATGTTAATGTATTTGGTCTTGGTGGAACAGATCTGCTACGCTGCTACTGAATTGCTGCTGCTGTTGGTTATTGCTGTAGTTGTAGATTATTGCTGCTGCAAACAAGTACAGGAACTTGCTAGTGCTAAAGCATATGGCCATATGGGGCTGTGAGTATTTAAGACATACTGCTGCTGCTGCACAATGGCATAAAAAATAACCCGTAGCAGATCTATACAAGTGGAGCTGGGGAAGGTGGAGAGTTTCAGAGGAACTCAAAGCGCGCTGCTGCGAAAGGCTCAAATGAATGCCAACCAGCCATTTAAAGGTAAAGGTTCAAACTCATTGGCTGTATACGCGACGTGAACCAATCAGCTTGTGCCAAGTGATATAAGGCTATGAATATCATCAGTTACGTTAACACCCGTCAGCCTGCTCCATCTAGAGTTTCATGAATAAACTAGGCATTTTAATGATAACAATGTAACACTTATTACATTGTTCACATTTTTATAGGACTGAAGCTAAAAATACACAAATTGTGTGTCTATGGTCTCCATATATTTGTAAAAACAATATTTTTAATTTAGAAGTTAAACTAAAACTACAATTTTATTGTTTTAGTCATTAGCACGTCAGAGGGTAATCAGCAAGAAATGCTTTCATTCTTAATTGTCTTCCCTATATTTTCCAAAATAATTTATCCAAAATAATTAATATGACAAGGTGTGATGCTGTTGAAGTCTGTAATATATTTGAAGGGATAGATTGCATTCAAATTTAATTTTTGGTTTTGTTTCTCCCTCATATTTTCCCCATCTTTCTGGGTGAACATATCTGCATGGCCAACATTGTCTTTCTACTACAAATGTGGGTGCAATTTCTGATCTAGGATGCTTGTTTAAATTTAAGTGGACATACTACATCAAAAAAAAAAAAAAAAAAAATTGAGTTGTCATGATTTTGGTAAGTATATATTTACAGAAACATACTTTTTGCATTAAACTTATTCATAAATGATGTAAATAACTCAACCCCATCACAGATTTACCCTGTAACAAAGAGAAATACATATATTTGTGATGGGTTTGATGTTTTTTGCTCAAAAATAGCCACTGCTCCTCATGTAGTTAAGAGAGTAGACGATATATGGCAGCAATAAAATAAGTACATTGTATATACTTACAGATTAAAATAAAAGGTTGAAAAATATTTATTTTTCATCTTCATTTTATGTGACAGGGTTCAGTTGTTAGGCTTCACAGTCCCTAACTATAATATGCCTCAAAAATATAAATAAAAAGTACTAATTATTTTCTGCACCACTTAAAAAGAGACCTGAATGATGCCATTGTTGGTAAATAATGCCACATATGAGCAGAGTCATGGGTGCACGTTATGGGCGTAGAATGGTTAGTGTAATAGAGTTGAGTTCAGACGGAGGGACATAATTTTTTTTTTCATTAATTAATTAATTAATTAATTATTTTTTTTTAAATAAAATATCTTGCAGTTTTTTAGAAAAAAACAAAAAACAAAAATATTCTTCACAAGAAAGGAACACAAATAAACAAATATATTATTGTCAAAAATCACAGACACTACGCACATTTTATTAAGAATTTTCTAAGTACAGACTAAGTGAAGTGCTTCAGGGTCATGACAATGCTTAAGATAGATATATACAGATATACAGATAAATATATAATATTTATGGTTAATAAGTCACTTACAAAGCATTATCTTACATATGAGATAATTAACCAATAGCAACTGTTTAAATTACAGTGACAATGAATGAAGAACTCGCTATTTATAGTCTATTAATGTGTATTAATGTAATGTATATACAGTGCCCTCCACTAATATTGGCACCCTTGGTAAATATGAGCAAAGACGGCTATGAAAATAAATCTGCTTTGTTTATCTTTATGATCTTACATTCAAAAAATTCACAAAATGCTAACCTTTCACTGAAGTAGAACAATTAAAAGTGGGGGGAAACTTACATTATGAAATAAATGGTTTTCTCATATGCATGTTGGGCACAATTATTGGCACCCTTAGAAACTATAATGAGTAAAATATCTCTGAAGTATATTCCCATTCATATTTGCATTTATTTAGCACACTAGAATGACTAGGAGTATGATACTGTCCAGCAATAACTTCCTGTTTCACAGGATTATAAATATGAGGAGCACAAAGGCCAAATTTCCTTAATCATCCATCAAGGAATAAAACCAAATAATATAGTTCTAATGTGCAGAACAAGATCGTTGAGCTTCACAGAATAGAAAGTGGCTGTAAGAAAAGAGCTAAAGCATTGAAAATCCCAATTTCCATCATTAGGACAATAATTAAGAATTCCAATCAACTAAAGATGTTACAAATCTGCCTGGAAAAGGATGCGTGTCTATATCGTCCTAATGCATGGTGAGGAGGAGAGTTTAAGTGTCCAAAGACTCTCCAAGGATCACAGTAGGAGAATTGCAGAGATTAGTTAAGTCTTGGGCCAAAAGACTAAAAAAAAAAAAAAAAAAAAAAAAAAAAATTCAAACAGCCCCTACGTCACCACATGTTGTTCAGGAGGGTTTTAAGAAAAATCATCCTTGCTCATCCAAAAACAAACTCCAGCATATTCAGTTGTCAGACACAACTTGAATTTCAAATGGGAATGGCTTCTGTGGTCAGATGAAACTAAAAAAAAAAAGAGCTTTCTGGCAGCAAACACTCAAGATAGGTTTGGTACAAAGAGTACCCCATCCCCACGGTTAAATATACTGCTGGATCTTTAATGTTGTGGGCTTATTTTCCTGCCAGAGGTCCTGGACATCTTGTTCAGATCCATGGCATCATGGATTCTAGCAAATACCAACAGATAAAAATGTAAACCTGACTGCATCTGTTAGAAGTTCTATAATGAGCTATGGTTGGATCTTCCATCAGGACAATGATCCAAATCAAACATCAAAATCAACACAAAAATGTGTCACTGAGCATAAAATGAAGCTTCTGCCATGGCCGTCCCAGTTGCCTGACCTGAACCCTATAGAAAATGTGTGAGGTGAACTGAAGAGAAGAAGCACCAGCATGGAGCTGGGAAACTAAAGGATCTGAAGAGTTTCTGTATGAAGGAATGGTCTCTGATCTCTTGTCAGGTGTTCTCCAAACTCTTCAGGCATTAAAGAAGAAAACACAAAGCTGTTATCTTGAATAAAGGACACTGCAGTAATTGGGTGCCAATAATTGTGGTCAACATGAACTACAGAAAAACATTAATTTCATAAAGAGATTTTCCCCCTGCTTTCCATGGTTTTACTTAAATGATAGGCTAGAATATTGTGAACTTTTTGAATGAAAGATTAAAAGGATAAACAATACAGATTTATTCTTACAGCCACCTTTGCTCATATTTACCAAGGGTGCCAATATTAGTGGAGGGCACTGTAACTACAGTTACTATGTAGTTAAACTATGAATTATCTGTAATAGTTTGCAAATGACTTGTAACTACTTTATTAGTGTACACACTTAAAGAGGTCCTGTTATGCTCTTGTCACAGTTGTGTGGGAATGAGACAAACTAAGACGTAATATAACGAAAAGTCTTTAATAAACTCCACGAATGGTACATCCAGACAGGTAGGGCAGGGGAACACACACACCAACATAACGTTAAGGTCCGACAACAAACAATGAACAGAATCCAACTTATAAAGGAGTGCTAACGATACAAAGACAGGTGTGGGTGATTAACCAATAATGACTTAACAAGAAACGGAACAGGAAAAACCATATATGGACACAAGAAGGAGAAACCAACAAAACAGCCCAACGGGGTGTGACAAGGGCAAAACCAACACAAACAGTCCTGACATTACTCCCGCGACCTCGCACCGTAGAAAAACAAAAACAAAAACAAAAGAGTGAACGTAGGAAGGTAACAAAAAGTTCATTGTACGAGGAGGTTCAGGCGGAGAACGGACACCTGGGAGGAGGACAACAAAAAAAAGTCCAGGGTAGTGACGACGGAGGGAGGACCCAGGGAGGAGACGGGAGGGTCCAGGGTGGGTCTGACAGAGGGTGGAGCCAAGGAGGGGACAGAAGGGACCCGGAGCAGGAGGAGCCAGGTGAGACCCAGAACGCAGCCACGATGGTAGCCCACGGCGGAGCTGACGAAGGGAGGAGCCATGGTGGAGGTGGAGCCTGAGGTGGAGACGGAGAGCCGAAGATCCAGGGCAACACCAAGGATCCGGAGGGCCAAGGCGGAGCCCAAGTGGTACGGAGCGACGAGGCGCAGCCGTAGGAGTGGAGTCCAGAGGCGATGGCGGGACGACGACCAACCAAGGCGGAGCCGGAGGGACGATGGAGCCCGGTGGAGCTGGTGGAGACGAGGGAGCTGAGAGCCGGGTTGCAGCCGCTGGGTCGAAGGGCCGAGGCGGAGTCCAGGACTCAGAGGCTGGAGGCAGAGACGAGGGATCCTCCAGCCATGACGCCGATGGAGACCCGCGGCGAACCCACCGCACAGATGGTGGACTGAGGGTGAGCAACGGGGCTGTCAGGAGACAACGGTGGTGAGGCTGATGCAGCATGGCCAACAGGAGGAGATAACACAGGGAGGGTGGGTGGGAAATCCAGGCAGGCATATTGTTCAGAGCAGGCAGGATTTTCCACATGTATATCCTCAGTGAAATCAATTAAGTACAGTTCAATTTCTAAATGTCCCAGTTCCAGAATAAATCTCTTACCACACACTGCACACGTCTGTGGCGCGATACGGCTCTGACACGGCAATTGGAGTAGATCACGGCTTCGGCATGTGTTTCAACCCCTTGTACTGCACACATCTGCTGTGCGTTACTGCTCTGAGGCGGCCACTCTAGTAAATGCTTGTGTTTATACCCGCCGTGGCTTGTTGAAGCGGTTCTCCACGCTGCATCAGTAAAGTTTGGCTAATCCCCCACCTCGTCCCTACCATCCCTCCACCACACGAAATTCTTTAAATAGGATTTATTTTAATGATATTCTAATGGGCCGCGGATGCGGAAAACTAATATTGTAGTCCAAAGGAGCCGTTCGTTGTAGTGCTTGAAAAGGGATTTTTTAAAAATGAAATATCTCCTTTTGGAGTGGACTTCGAGACTTGTAACTTTGTAGATCTTTTTTATGCCCAAAGATACACACCACACACTGACTAAAGTTCAAAAAGTGAAAAAGCATAATAGCACCCCTTTAAAAAGGATGTGCTGAAAACAACGCAACCTGTGTTGTTTTTTAACACACCTCTGTGTCTAGTTAAGGACAACATGTTTTGGGCTGTGCAGCAGCACAGATGCTGGAAAGCATCTGCTGTGTACAAACATCTTGCAGACGTCTGTAAGATGTCAGTTTTACATGCATTCTAAATCATAAGCATCTTAAAAACGTCTAATATATATGTCTATTTTACATCTGATAGGAAACGTCCTATAGACGTATTGCAGATGAGCAAACCATCTAAAAAAATATGACTTGCAGATGTAAATGCAGACATCAAATAGACGAGATGTACCTGTGCTATCAGGGATGTGTTCTTGACCAACTTTAAAGGTATTTTGATTGATTGGGACAGCACTGAATGTGTCTCCAAGACACACTGGTGCCTGGTCCACACTTTTGCTTAGCATTATCCACTTGCTTCTTGAATCTTAGGCATAAGTGGTCAAGGGTCACATAATCCCAGAGTTCTTCTACTAAAGGCTTGTGACCAAAAGCCACTGTAGTCCAGCAAGATGTTAGTGTCTTACCTGCTGAGAAGAGGAATACAGCAACCATACGATAGTGCTTCCTTTGTGTGCCTTTACACAAAGAAATCATTGCGATTAGAAATGCCACTAATGTCACAGATGCTCCGGCTAATAACAATATCAGCGTTGCAATCTGCCAATCTGAAAGAGACACACATAAAAAAAAATAAAAAATCAGTTAAGAGATTTACCACTGACATATTCATGGCTGTCATGATTATAAGTTTTAAATGGGATTAAAATCAAATTAATCAATCAATCAATCAATCAATCAATCACTCTGCATGATCTTGTTTTCATGTGTTGTTTCTTTTTTTGGGAAAAACAAACAACAACAAAAAAAGCTAAATAATAAACTGAATTTTGCTTTGTTTTTTTCATCAGACCCTATCACTCATCCTTAAAACACAGCAGGAGTCACATGGGACCATTTGTATCACAAATGTTTGAAGCTGGTCGCTGTTCCCTGTCATTATATGGATAACCGTGAACTGAACGCTTTTTTGTTTGTTTTCTTTATTCAATTTCAAAATTAAACTATGACTGAATTTTAATTTTTCAGTGAGCTCTCTTTAAGCACACACACAATTCTAAAAGCCTATTCACGCAGAATGCAAATTTTCACGGCAACAAGCCACTGAATGGAAACAACAGACCTCTCTGCACTGAATGCATGTTACATTTGTTTGTTGATTAATCACTTTATAATACTGAAAATCTGACTCATGACTCACTTTCATTCAAGTTTGTTATCTTTTTTTTTTTTTTTTTTTAAGCTTAAATGTACATAGTTTTGAGGTGAAAATGTGTTGGTCATTTGCAACACTTTGTCTTGGTTTAAATGTTTGACTTGGCTTAGTGTTAAGACCAATTTAAACATCTCCAACTTTCAAGTTCTGTATCGGTCCAGATACAGTAACACCATGTTTACTCCCAATTTCCTGACAGGAGATTTGTCAATCAATAAATGGGGAAAAAAGTAACTGTTGTTACTTATTTGAATAAGAATTTCTTAGAAATTCAAAAGTAATGTGTTACTTTACTAGTTACTTAAAAAAGTAACTAGTAACACTGGTCGTCAGTAGGACAAATGGAGTGAAAACAACCAAAATAATCTGCCAATGGGGTAAGCAAAATAATCTTGTTTTCTGCTTGAAAACAAGACAATAATTTTTGCTTATCTCGAAAATCCTTCTTGATTTAAGAATTTTTAGATATTTTGGCTGGAAACAAGACTAAAAAATCTAAGTAAGAAAAACAAAAAAACACTCAAAACATGCAATAGCAAGGGGATGTTGATACTGTTCCCTATGCAATGATGTTAGCCAATCATAACAGTGCCCCCTAAAAGAGCCTGTTTCTGAGAGAGGTTCAGAATGAGGGGTGAAAATAATCATTTTTCCACATATTTATGATTTAAAAAAAAATCATGCCATGACCCATTTAATGGCAGAGAGACATTGACAATGTCTGACAATTCTCACTTTTGTAGGTGTAGCACAAGCATCACAATCGATAAAATGTGTTTACACAGCTGGACAAAGTCAATTTCACATTTAAGCAACTTTTACACTAAAGATTTGGTACAAATATTTTTTATGAATATACAGTAGGCCGCAAGAACCATATTGTGGATTCCACTACAACCAAACAGAATCGGATTCTCTTTAGTTGTAGCGGAATCTGCAATATGGTTCATGTGGCTTATTGTATATTCATGATAAATGCAATAAATATCTGTAACGGCTGACTGCACATTCAATATTAATGCCAAGTTGCTATATTGTTGCATTTTGACACTAGCACAAGTACCATTATAGTGATCAGAGTTCCCCTTGGTTGGGCACTCAGAACTTTGTTTATTATAATTTTCTTCCTATTGATGCAGCAATGTCTTACTTTCACTTACGAGATTCGTGATCACACGTGCTCTGTGTATACCAGAGCGGCGGCTCTTACCACACATTCTACAAAATTAGATGTTTGTAAGTGGTGCTCAGGATCTGCAAATCATGTTCTCTCCTTACTCTGTTTAAGTGGTAAGTGAAATTTTATAAACTGTAATGTAACAGGCTACCGCTAGCAAGAAGCTAAGCATGTCCATTTAGTGGCTCGTTTCATTGTATTATAATGTGTTATTTATTTTCCGTCAATACAGACACCAACCCATCCACGCCAGATGGGCCTAGTTTCAAGAACACAGATTAATCTCAGCCCATCGAGTCTGATCCAGAACCTACACTACACTGTAACTAGCCATGACAAAACTGACTAAATGTAACATCATGTGCAATCAAATAATATTAAATGAAACGTATGTGATCACTTCTGACCAGATTTCAATGGGAGTGTCTCTGATTTCATTTGACCTTGATTTCATACATTTTCCTACATCTTGAATGTCAGTGTGCACATTTTCTAACTATATTTTAAGAAACAGTATGAATTATTTATTCCTTAATATAAATAGGTTTTTCAGAAATCACTAGGCCTGCCACAATTATCACCTGATTACTGTCATTTGACCTAATCACAATTATTTGAGAGAACACAATAATTGTGCAGGTTAAATTTCAAACTGGCACTGCAGACTTTGGACAAATACATTGAAAAATTAATAAAAGAATCAAACTTCACTCAACAAGCATGAAGATTATATGGGTCTGTTCTTTCATTCAAAACCAAGGACTAATGTGCACAAAAACACTGCTTTTCATTTAACATTCACGTCATGCCAAATGTCTTGGTTATGTATGTTACTCTGCTTTCTGAGAAGGAGAATGAAATGCTGCATTTTGGGAGTTGAGGTTATAGGGAACCTTTACAGTGGGTGTAGAAATCCATTTTTTTAAACAGTTTTATTGTCATGGTGTTTTTTTTACAACATAGGATAGTGCACTGTCCTGCATGAAAATCAATTTGTTTCAGAAGGCATGGTCCTTCTTTTTATATTGTAGTGGAAAATGATCAGTTATGAACTCCACATATCTTGCAGAACTCATGTTGACACAGAAACTCTTAAAGCCGGGCTCACACTACAGGATTTTTAGCCCGATTTTGCCCCGATTTTCCCCTCCCGAGAATCAGAGCAAAAACTTGTTGAGCACCTTGAACGTTCCTGTTGTTCGGCGCAGATTATCAGGTAATCAGGTCTGCTCGCACACAGATTGGGGCCACCCAGATTAATATCAAACATGTTTGATATTTAGAATTTTAAATCGGGACAATGGTGGCTATATGATTATATCAGTACTTTCACAACAGCCGTGTGCGACCGCAAAACAGCTGCTGTACGGGCCTGTTGGATAGTGAAGATGGAGAAAACTGCTTTTTGAGTTTTTGTAGTAACACCGTCTGTATAATGTGTCGAAAACGTACCACAACGATAAGGAGTAAGAGAAGCTTATTCATTTGATGTGTATTTAAAATAGGATTTTACTTTAATTGATCCTTTTCTTTCTCTCTCTGTCTCCTCTGTATATACTCGTCAGGATATATTTGACAGGTCTGTAACCTCTATTCCATTTTCACAAAATACTGCTTATATATGCTTTTGCATAACATCGCACTGTTTCATGGTTTTCATCTTCAGAAAGATCCTTCTTCTCCATATTGCATAGGAAGTGTGACTTGCTTAATTATGTGAAACAACCTCTTTATGTACACTGCCCTCCAAAAGTTTGAAAACACCCGTGTGGTTTTGGACGATATCAGCATAAATCCTTATCATTTTTTGGTGCAAATACATTAAAGTAACTTGACATTATCATTGAAGACCAGCAATAATAATTTTAATTTTGATTACAGAATAATGGCAATATACATGTCAAAGTCATACATGCCCCTTTGCCAGCTGTGATGCCTGGTTTAAACTTGGCCCAGGTTTTTAAAAGATTTTTGGGTCAGCACACCTTAATAGCTTCAATGATTGATTGCCAATTACGTTTAGAATACAATGAATTTAGGCCCAGATTATGTAGAGCTGTAATAGCTGCTAATGGTGGATATTTTGATGAATCAAAAATTTAATTTTTTTCTGTGTATAGACTGTTTATGTAATAAAATATGTTTTCGTAGTTTGTGTTGTCCCTTATCAGTGCAAAATTATCACAAATTAAAAAGGATTTATGCCAATATTGTCCAAAACCCCACTTGTCTAGGGTGTTTCCAAACTTTTGGAGGGCAGTGTACACTGCGTAGATTCAGCAGCATGATTGAAAAGTGTGATAAGATTTGCGCGGGCCATTCCTATCACAAGGCTGATAGGAATTTGAATTCTTTTGAGAAACTGCCACTTTATAATGCCATGGAGAAAGTAGAATATGATCTAAAACAGCCACATAAACTAAAAAGACTGATGAAAAGAGGAGAAGACAATCTTACACCAGCACTAACATATATTAAATTCTTTTAAACCACTCATGACCACCTTTACTAGAATTTATCATGTTTTATTGTAGGCTTATTTACTGTCATAAATTGTCTTACTTAGAATTTATAATAGACAGGTGTGCACATAAGTGGTCCGTGTCACGCTTAGAAGAAGCACATGAACAATGACGTAAATAAACGAAAAGTATAAATCCAACAGGGAACACAGGAGACACAGGAACACAGGGTAGTAACATTAACGTCCGACCAGGAAAGGGGGAAAACACACGCTATAAATACAGACTGATTACAACCACAGGTGCAGACAATAAGGGAAATACCAAAACACACAAAGCTGTAGGGGGAATTGATGGGAGAAACCAACTAAACAGTCCAGGGGTGTGACATTACCTCCCCCTCCCGGAAGGCGCGTCCTCGCGCCGACAAACAGGAAAACAAAATGTACAGTCTTAGGAGGGGGCTTCGGCGGAGGACGGACTCCCGGGAGGAGGGCAATAGATGGAGTCCAGGGTGGTGACGGAATAGTCCAAGGAGGTGATGATGGAGGGAGGAGCCAAGGAGGAGACAGGAGAGGGCTGGAGCAGGAGGAGCCAGGTGAGACCCAGACCGCAGCCATGATGGAACCCCACGGTGGAGCCGATGGAGGGAGGAGCCATGGTGGAGGAAGGGCTGACGACACCATGGGGCCGACCGACGGAGGCGGAGCAGGTGGTGGTAGAGCCCGAGGCGGAGACGGAGAGCCGATGATCCTGGGCGACACCGAGGATCCGGAGGGCCCAGGCGGAGCCCAAGGCTCTGGCGACCGAGGCGGAGGCGGAGATCCGGAGGTCCGCGGCGGAGCCGGAGCGACAGAGGACCGAGGCTGTGCCCGCGGGAGGGAGGAGGTCCACAGAGCCGGAGGGACGGAGCGACGAGGCGCAGCCGGAGGAGTGGAGTCCAGAGGCGAAGGTGGGGCGACGACTGACCTGGGCGGAGCGGGAGGGACGATGGAGCCCGGTGGAGCTGGTGGACCGACGGGCGACGGTGGAGACGAGGGAGCTGAGAGACGGGGTGGAGCCGCAGGGTCAGAAGGCCGAGGTGGAGTCCAGGACTCAGAGGTTGGAGGCGGAGATGAGGGATCCTCCAGCCATGACACTGATGGAGACTGGCAGACCTGCGGCGAACCCACCGCACAGATGGTGGGCTGAGGGTGAGCAGATGGGCTGCCAGGAGACAGCGGTGGCAGGACTGAGGCAGCAGAAACAATAGACAGAGGGAGGGTGGGAGGGAAATCCAGGCAGTCAGGTAATTTAGATGGTGGAAGGAGAACGGGCATATCTTCATATACATCTTCAGAGAAATTACTCAAATTTTGTTCCAGAAAAATTAGTCCCAGATCCAGGCGTTGCTCACCCTCAGCGGTGGTGCAGTGGGCGGTGCTGTCCTCAGCACCCTCACGCCCATCAGGAACGTCCACCGTCGCAGGCTCTGTGGCCGGCTCTCGCACCTGGTCAGACGCAAATTCCTCCGGCTCCGTGGCGATCGCTCGCTCTGTCGCTCCGATGGGCGATGGCTCCTGGGTCGCGCTGGTAGCGTTGGATCCGTCTGCGGTGGGCTCGGGCTCGTGCTCCGCGTATCGGGGTGGTGATTGGCTGGGTTCCGGGTCGTGCTGCGAGACGTCTGCGAGGTGTGGCTGGATGGGGTCGTAATCCTCCTCCGCTTTGTCCAGACAGAGTTCTGAACCCCAAGCACTCAGTAAGATGTTAATATATTGAGTTAGGGTCCAGCATGGTTCACCTTTGGGCATGACGAAGCGGAGGTCATCATCCAGTCCACACCAAAATCCCTCCATAAGGCAGACGTCATCGCAGCTAGCAAGATGGCAAATGCTAATAAACTCCTCCACGTAGTCCTCAAGACCCCTGCCATCCTGGAAGATAAAGATGGTTCTTCCTCCTAGAATGGCATCTCCCCTCCTTGGGGGGACGTTGATGGAAGCGAGTTTCATGGAGTAACTGGTGTAAACACGACGGAAACAAAAGACTGAAAAAACACGACAAACAAAACGGGGAGGAATACGCAAAAAAAAACTGTATCGGTCGGACGTTCTGTCACGCTTAGACGAAGCACACGAACAACGACGTAAATAAACGAAAAGTATTTAATAAATCCAACAGGGAACACAGGAGACACAGGAACACAGGGTAGTAACATTAACGTCCGACCAGGAAAGGGGGAAAACACACGCTATAAATACACAGACTGATTACAACCACAGGTGCAGACAATAAGGGAAATACCAAAACACACAAAAAAGGGGGAATTGATGGGAGAAACCAACTAAACAGTCCAGGGGTGTGACAGTCCGCAGGTCCACAAGCACGACCAAAATAAGAAAATGCGCTGTGTAAATAAGTTTAGAGCACGCATTTGCGTACTGACATGGTTGACAGCTGTTAATGCACAGTTACCATTTTAGATCAACAGACTGTAACACTCTATAAGATGTCTATTTGAACTGAAAGCATAACTGTGGGTTACGTTTTCAAAGTACAATGCAAAAATGTGACATTTCATTTCACTGAACGCTCTTCAGTCGTAAGCGCAAAACCTGGGAGTGCATATACCTGGGAGTGCATGTACTTGTGTATAATTATAACTTATGTATAATAGATAATCTGTAAAGAGAACAGATTTTTCGCTATGAATTTATATTACAACTGTGGCATGTTGTAATATAATTGTTGTTACTAATGTACCTAAATGTGCGGGCTGTTGTTCTTCAAAACAAATGCTATATAGATTAATTTAAAAAAAAATAAATAAAAAAAAAGTTTAATATAGATTTAAAAAAAAAAAAAAGTTGGTATTATTGGCCTGGTAATGATTAATATGCTAGCCTCGTTATAACAAATGAAATCGTTAAGAACTATGGCACATTTTCATGAGAGCAAATGGGTTCTAATGATGAGTGATGAAAAAACCTGGCCTTCATTCCAAAAGATGGCATAGATTAAATCATTAAAAGCTTGATGAACTATTAAAGGAGTAAGAAATAAACAATATCAGTATAAGAAAATGTTAAGTTAGATTGACTTCCCATGGCGTGTTGAATTAGAACATTCTGTCAAACTATAGGCTGTATATAGTTTGAATAATATAAATATTTTGGCATGTATAGTTTAAAGTGGCTCACTCCATCAGATGCTCTGACAGAGACGCTACTTGCACTGTTTAATGCATTTGAGAGATGCTGTTTTCCTAAGTGCATAACTTGCATTTCACAGGTATATTCTCGATGTGTAAATGTTTGAAAGTCATGGAAATATTTCCATTTTGCTGTCAGGAGCTTTCTGCAGGTGATTCTCCGCTTAACTTTACAGACTTTATTGAACGAGCGCCGGCAAACAGACAGAGCACAGTGGAACAGGAGTGCAACGATTGTGTTATATGTAGAATTTTAAACCTACAAGTAAACAATAATGGAGTGACCAAAATATATTGCAATTAATCTGTGCTCTTGTGTTTATTTCATTTTAGCCCTTTTTTCCATATAATGTTTTTTTTTTTTTTTTGTTATATATAACAAAAAATATATTTGTTTTCATTGTTAAAAAATAAAAATTGTTTCATTGTGCTTTAGTCTGCCATAAGGGAGATTTCTTGTCATATATTACATATTACAATAAGTCAATGAAATGCAGGTTAAGGTGTTTACATGCCGGTGAAATTGGGGTAACGGGCAAAAATAAGTCAGTTTATGCTTAAGCTGTTTATGACCTTATGCTAATAAAGCAAAACCCACACACACTGTCAGCCTATTAGGCATAATTGCTTTGATAACGTGCATGTAAACACGCTCTCTGTATGTTTATATGCACGTTCATTTTTAACTGTACTTGTATATCACTCAAGGTGGATTTTAATATCAGGTATAAAAGGGGTCAAAGAGTTCTCTAGAACATTCTCGTGCTGGGATAACAAGGAATATCATATTGTGTACACAATTGTTCATGCCAGTTTGAGAGCTGAGTGCTGCTATCATTTGAGCAAGCAGGGCTAAGACATTTGTGTCAATTTTTCTATGCAAAATTTACTATAATTTGAAATGCCTTTTCAGTAGTGCTCTCAGGCTTTTAGACCCCACAGCACATCTGTTCTATTTCAGTTCAGGATTTTTTTCCAGAGCATTCTGTACTGAGAATGTGACCATGGGTTTGAAAGGTAGGGATCACCACACTAAGTTAAAAGAGAACATGAACTGACCTACATGAATGAATCACAAAGAGAGACAAAGTAAAAAACAGGTGTGACCTCAAAAATAACACCTAACCTATAGCCACACAGGCTATTTAGGCATTGTTCAAGCAAATTTGAATTTGGTGTGGCTCTATTATGTTGTGTGATTGTCACATTTGACAGTCCAACCATTTCTGAGGGATAAAAATCCTGTCTGCTCTACATTACATTCCCTTTGAAAATCAAATACGTCACACTTGCAAAATTAAATTAGGTTGCTTGCACGTTAAATATGATTCTTATGAAAAGCATTAACTGTGTGTATCTTTCTCACAAGAAATCCTCTTATCTCTGTCCCACAATACACACAACAACCCCATCTAGGCTAAGTTTAAGAGTGTATCCTCAAGCTTCCCCTTAGGACAGATCTGAACAGAGAGATAGGCTAATGATTAGAAAAAAGAGAGAAATATGAACTATATAACTATACAGCCATATTTGCAGAGAAAACATCTCTAGGGTTCTCCTTCACATTCTTGCACCCATATACAAACTCCATTCTCTGTGAGGAGCCTGCTGTAGGCTCCTTATCATCAGAAGCTGCTGTGGGATTCTTCAGAGATTGCCATCTTTCTCAGTAGCATATACTAGAAGGACAACAAGAGAGCCAGACAGAGAACATAAGAAAGAGAATGCACCAAAAAACTGTCAAGACATGCCAGGGACCAAACTGCAGCACAGTGGGGAGAAGAAAAATATCTTTTTCTATACTCCTTGCAAATGTATTCTCAACACTGACGTGGTACACTATTTTTTAGACCTAACAGGGAGGTGCGGTGGCACCTATTGTATCCGTTGGCGTTATTAGGGGGGCAAGGTGCGATGGCACCGAAGGTGCGATGGCACCTATTGTATCTGTTGGCGTTCTTATTATTAGGGGCCAAGCACCAGAGGTGCGGTGGCACCTATTGTATCCGTTGGCGTTATTATTATTAGGGGCCAAGCACCAGAGGTGCGGTGGCACCTATTGTATCCGTTGGCGTTATTATTATTCCGCTTCTTCTTCTTCTTCTTCTTCTTCTTCTTCTTCTTCTTCTTATTCCGCAAAGTCTATGGCAGCCCTATGGCAGCCCATAGAACCGCTTGCGGGAAAGTTGTATAATTTTGCACACTGATAGAGGACAGTCCCAACATTAACCATAGCAAGTTTGGAGTCTCTAACTCAAACTCTCTAGCGCCACCACTTGTCCAAACTTTCAAAAGATTTATGCTAATAACGTTTGAACCGTAAGCCACACAACAAAAATTCTTTTTTTCCTCTGATTCCTTGGCTTATGCCGAGTTGAATGGACACCAAAATTCAAAAATCGTAAGGTTTAGTTTTTTTTTATATTCTCAATTGTTTCGTAAAACCTACTTTTTCGAACTCGTCCTAGGCCGTTGCACCGATTGTCACAAAAATTGATCCAGATCATCTTCAGACCATGCTGGCAAAAAGTTATGGAATTCAAGTCGATTCGTCCAGCCGTTCACGAATAACACGCGAAAGAATTCTACGAAAAGCTAGCAAAAATCAATGTGAGGCTATATCTCCGTAATAGTTTGTCATATTGACACCAAACTTGGTGTGTGTTATAACAAGCATGACCTGAGCCTACCTGCAGTGTTTCGGTGCAGTGCCCCCTAGTGGTCAGGAGATACGAAAAATGGCTATTTTTCTTTATAACGTCTGAATGATTTGTCCAAAAATCACAAAACTGGTCTCTTTAGATTCGGTGTGTCATACCGAGTCGAACCATATCCAATTTTCCCATGTCAGCCATTTTGGGTGTCGGCCATTTTGAATTTAGCTTTAAAATGCTGTATCTTGAGAACGGATTAGCGTATCGTTTCGACATTAATTACAAAAATGTTCGGCACCATGCCCTGAATGTACATAAAAATTTTGGGGCCAGCGCCACCTTGTGGTCAAAAGTTATAACGAAATTTCAAAAATGCTAATAACTTTTGCGTACATTAGCCTATTGAAATGAAACTGATTTTGATAGATTCCTTCGGTCATGCTGAGAACACCGATACCAATTTTGCCAATTTTGGCTGAACTTCCTGTCCGCCATTTTGATTCATGTTGAAAACCTACTTTTTCGAACTCCTCCTAGACCGTTAGTCCAATTTTCACCAAATTTGACTCAGATCATCTTCAGACCATGCTGACAAAAAGTTATGGATTTTGTGTCGATACACGAAACCGTTTTTTTAGTTTAGCGCATCAACGAATTTACTGGAAAGATGCCAAATTGCATCCGAGTCTGTATCTCTGCAAAGCTTTGACATATTGACACCAAATTTTATATGTGCTATTGTCACCACACTCTGACCAAGCCACATCAATTTGGTAACAGTGCCACCTATGGGTCAGAAGTAATACGCCATTCACTAAACATTAATAATGAAATTTACAAAAATGCTAATAACTTCTGTTTACATTAGCCTATTGGAATGAAACTGATGCCAATAGATTCCTTGGGTCAAGTCGAGAACATTGATACCCATTATGCCGAAATTGGCCAAACTTCCTGTCCGCCATTTTGATTAATGTACAAAACCTACTTTTTCGAACTCCTCCCAGACTGTTAGTCCGATCTTCACCAAATTTGACTCAGATCATCTTCAGACTATGCTGGCAAAAAGTTATGAATTTCGTGTCGATATACGAAACCGTTTTCGTTTAGCGCATCAACAAATTTGCTGGAAAGATGCCAAACTACATCTGAGGCTGTATCTCTGCAAAGCTTTGACATAATGACGGCAAACTTTGTGTGTGTCATTGTCATTTCACACAGAACACGTCACATCAATTTGAAAACAGCACCACCTGTTGGTCAAAAGGTTATAGCCATTAAAAGTGATAAGCCATTAAATTGGTTGTATTGTATTTATGATTTTTCAGCCATTTCAACTGATATCATCCTAAAATGACTTTAGTTACTCATTGTTACAGTCGGTCTGTTGCTCCTTGCCATGCTTAGCTCCTCATTCTGCCTCTGTTGTGCTTGCTGCTTGCAGCTATATTTATTGCTGCTTGCAGCTATCCGTTGGCGTTATTCCAAGCACCTTCTTGCGGTGGCACCTATTGTTCCGTTGGCGTTTCTTCTTCTTCTTCTTCTTCTTCTTCTTCTTTCTTCTTCTTCTTCTTCTTCTTCTTCCGCCGCAAGTCTATGGCAGCCCATAGAACCGCTTGCGGGAAAGTTGTATAATTTTGCACACTGATAGAGGACAGTCCCAACATTAACCATAGCAAGTTTGGAGTCTCTAACTCAAACTCTCTAGCGCCACCACTTGTCCAAACTTTCAAAAGATTTATGCTAATAACGTTTGAACCGTAAGCCACACAACAAAAATTCTTTTTTCCTCTGATTCCTTGGCTTATGCCGAGTTGAATGGACACCAAAATTCAAAAATCGTAAGGTTTAGTTTTTTTCTATTCTCAATTGTTCGTAAAACCTACTTTTTCGAACTCGTCCTAGGCCGTTGCACCGATTGTCACAAAAATTGATCCAGATCATCTTCAGACCATGCTGGCAAAAAGTTATGGAATTCAAGTCGATTCGTCCAGCCGTTCACGAATAACACGCGAAAGAATTCTACGAAAAGCTAGCAAAAATCAATGTGAGGCTATATCTCCGTAACAGTTTGTCATATTGACACCAAACTTGGTGTGTGTTATAACAAGCATGACCTGAGCCTACCTGCAGTGTTTCGGTGCAGTGCCCCTAGTGGTCAGGAGATACGAAAAATGGCTATTTTTCTTTATAACGTCTGAATGATTTGTCCAAAAATCACAAAACTGGTCTCTTTAGATTCGGTGTGTCATACCGAGTCGAACCATATCCAATTTTCCCATGTCAGCCATTTTGGGTGTCGGCCATTTTGAATTTAGCTTTAAAATGCTGTATCTTGAGAACGGATTAGCGTATCGTTTCGACATTAATTACAAAAATGTTCGGCACCATGCCCTGAATGTACATAAAAATTTTGGGGCCAGCGCCACCTTGTGGTCAAAAGTTATAACGAAATTTCAAAAAATGCTAATAACTTTTGCGTACATTAGCCTATTGAAATGAAACTGATTTTGATAGATTCCTTCGGTCATGCTGAGAACACCGATACCAATTTTGCCAATTTTGGCTGAACTTCCTGTCCGCCATTTTGATTCATGTTGAAAACCTACTTTTTCGAACTCCTCCTAGACCGTTAGTCCAATTTTCACCAAATTTGACTCAGATCATCTTCAGACCATGCTGACAAAAAGTTATGGATTTTGTGTCGATACACGAAACCGTTTTCGTTTAGCGCATCAACGAATTTACTGGAAAGATGCCAAATTGCATCCGAGTCTGTATCTCTGCAAAGCTTTGACATATTGACACCAAATTTTATATGTGCTATTGTCACCACACTCTGACCAAGCCACATCAATTTGGTAACAGTGCCACCTATGGGTCAGAAGTAATACGCCATTCACTAAACATTAATAATGAAATTTACAAAAATGCTAATAACTTCTGTTTACATTAGCCTATTGGAATGAAACTGATGCCAATAGATTCCTTGGGTCAAGTCGAGAACATTGATACCCATTATGCCGAAATTGGCCAAACTTCCTGTCCGCCATTTTGATTAATGTACAAAACCTACTTTTTCGAACTCCTCCCAGACTGTTAGTCCGATCTTCACCAAATTTGACTCAGATCATCTTCAGACTATGCTGGCAAAAAGTTATGAATTTCGTGTCGATATACGAAACCGTTTTCGTTTAGCGCATCAACAAATTTGCTGGAAAGATGCCAAACTACATCTGAGGCTGTATCTCTGCAAAGCTTTGACATAATGACGGCAAACTTTGTGTGTGTCATTGTCATTTCACACAGAACACGTCACATCAATTTGAAAACAGCACCACCTGTTGGTCAAAAGTGATAAGCCATTAAATTTTATTACGATTGGTTGTATTTATGATTTTTCAGCCATTTCAACTGATATTATCCTAAAATGGCTTAAGTTACTCACTGTTGTAGTCGGTCTGCTGCTCCTTGCCATGCTTAACTCCTCATTCTGCCTCTTTTGTGCTTGGCCCCGCAATTGCTGCTTGCAGCTATATTTAGCTGCGGTGGCACCTATTTATTTTTCTTATCATCACCGAAAATTCTTCTTCTTCTTCTTCTTCTTCTTCTTCTTCTTTGTATCTTCTTCTTCTTCTTCTTCTTCTTCCTCTATGTCTATGGCAGCCCATAGAACCGCTTGCGGGAAAGTTGTATAATTTTGCACACTGATAGAGGACAGTCCCAACATTAACCATAGCAAGTTTGGAGTCTCTAACTCAAACTCTCTAGCGCCACCACTTGTCCAAACTTTCAAAAGATTTATGCTAATAACGTTTGAACCGTAAGCCACACAACAAAAATTCTTTTTTTCCTCTGATTCCTTGGCTTATGCCGAGTTGAATGGACACCAAAATTCAAAAATCGTAAGGTTTAGTTTTTTCGCTATTCTCAATTGTTCGTAAAACCTACTTTTTCGAACTCGTCCTAGGCCGTTGCACCGATTGTCACAAAAATTGATCCAGATCATCTTCAGACCATGCTGGCAAAAAGTTATGGAATTCAAGTCGATTCGTCCAGCCGTTCACGAATAACACGCGAAAGAATTCTACGAAAAGCTAGCAAAAATCAATGTGAGGCTATATCTCCGTAACAGTTTGTCATATTGACACCAAACTTGGTGTGTGTTATAACAAGCATGACCTGAGCCTACCTGCAGTGTTTCGGTGCAGTGCCCCCTAGTGGTCAGGAGATACGAAAAATGGCTATTTTTCTTTATAACGTCTGAATGATTTGTCCAAAAATCACAAAACTGGTCTCTTTAGATTCGGTGTGTCATACCGAGTCGAACCATATCCAATTTTCCCATGTCAGCCATTTTGGGTGTCGGCCATTTTGAATTTAGCTTTAAAATGCTGTATCTTGAGAACGGATTAGCGTATCGTTTCGACATTAATTACAAAAATGTTCGGCACCATGCCCTGAATGTACATAAAAATTTTGGGGCCAGCGCCACCTTGTGGTCAAAAGTTATAACGAAATTTCAAAAAATGCTAATAACTTTTGCGTACATTAGCCTATTGAAATGAAACTGATTTTGATAGATTCCTTCGGTCATGCTGAGAACACCGATACCAATTTTGCCAATTTTGGCTGAACTTCCTGTCCGCCATTTTGATTCATGTTGAAAACCTACTTTTTCGAACTCCTCCTAGACCGTTAGTCCAATTTTCACCAAATTTGACTCAGATCATCTTCAGACCATGCTGACAAAAAGTTATGGATTTTGTGTCGATACACGAAACCGTTTTCGTTTAGCGCATCAACGAATTTACTGGAAAGATGCCAAATTGCATCCGAGTCTGTATCTCTGCAAAGCTTTGACATATTGACACCAAATTTTATATGTGCTATTGTCACCACACTCTGACCAAGCCACATCAATTTGGTAACAGTGCCACCTATGGGTCAGAAGTAATACGCCATTCACTAAACATTAATAATGAAATTTACAAAAATGCTAATAACTTCTGTTTACATTAGCCTATTGGAATGAAACTGATGCCAATAGATTCCTTGGGTCAAGTCGAGAACATTGATACCCATTATGCCGAAATTGGCCAAACTTCCTGTCCGCCATTTTGATTAATGTACAAAACCTACTTTTTCGAACTCCTCCCAGACTGTTAGTCCGATCTTCACCAAATTTGACTCAGATCATCTTCAGACTATGCTGGCAAAAAGTTATGAATTTCGTGTCGATATACGAAACCGTTTTCGTTTAGCGCATCAACAAATTTGCTGGAAAGATGCCAAACTACATCGAGGCTGTATCTCTGCAAAGCTTTGACATAATGACGGCAAACTTTGTGTGTGTCATTGTCATTTCACACAGAACACGTCACATCAATTTGAAAACAGCACCACCTGTTGGTCAAAAGTGATAAGCCATTAAATTTTATTACGATTGGTTGTATTTATGATTTTTCAGCCATTTCAACTGATATTATCCTAAAATGGCTTAAGTTACTCACTGTTGTAGTCGGTCTGCTGCTCCTTGCCATGCTTAACTCCTCATTCTGCCTCTTTTGTGGTTAGTGTACATAAATTAAAGCAGCGCATTAATATGGTACGGTGATTAACCTGACTTAGAACTACCTGTGCATTAAATGGTCCACAGCCCAGCAAAGAGAGTGTGTGTGTGTGTGTACTTGTTTTTGCTACATAGTGGGGACCAAATGTCCCTACAAGGACAGTAAAACCTGAAGTTTTTGACATTGTTAAAAAATTATTAAAAATAGTAAATCATGTTTATCTGAAAGTGTAACGATGCAAACATGTTTTCTGTGAGGGCTAGGTTTAGGGTTAGGGTTGGGTTAGGGGATAGACAATATCATTTGGTCAGTATAAAATCTATAGAAGTCTATGGAAAGTCCCCACAATTCACAAAAACAAACGTGTGTGTGTGTGTGTGTGTGTTCACTACGTTCTGAATTAACTGGTGCTCCCAAAAGTTCTGTCTTTCATGGTTTTATGTCAAGTTACAGACGTTTAACTTGACGCTACATTGCATTACTTTGAAGCGCAGCGGAGTGAAGTGAAGGTTGGCACCTATACCTTGGGTTTGTTGTTTGTAGGAAAGCATGGCAGGTCTTAAAGATAAAGAGAAACACTCAGGACAGTACAACACACATGAACAGGTGCGTGAATTGATGGAGCAACAGAAAGCTTTCTATAAAACACTGCTGCAACAACAAGAAAGCAACTTTAAAGTTTGCATGTACACCTTTATGGAAACAACGTGCATCAGAATGGACGCTATCGTGAAAGAGCTGCAGGAGTTAAAAGTTAGTCTCCAATTTACACAAATGGAGGTGGACGATTTAAAAGCGCCAAGTGTAAGTTTGTCGTCTAATTGTAAACTAAATGAAGATGACATACATAAACTGGCGGAATTTAATGTTGGTAATAGATGAGAAAACAGATTTTTTAGATGCCCAGACCAGATGACAGAATGTGATCATTGATGGAATTCCTGAAGCTGAGAATTAAAAGGGGTCAGACTCAGAAGAGAAAGTGCTAGCTCACTTTAAGAATAAACTGGACCTGGACCACACACACCATCGGTGTACAGAAAGTTCAACGAGTTGGAACCCGGAGTCTGCCTCGCCCAATAATGGTGTCGTTTTTAAGAATCAAGGACAGAGATCGAGTGATGGCCAACGTGAGAAAGCTAAAGGCTTATAATATTTTTATAAACAATGACTTTCCTGAATCGGTTCAAAAGAGGAGAAAATAACTGATTTCTAAAATGAAAGCTGCAAGACAAAGAGGGGACATTGCTTTTTTTAAGGTATGATAAACTCATTACGGCAAGTAAAAGAAGAACATGGGAGGATTTGATAATGATCAAGGTGTGTTGCAATCTGCCTTATATTGGATGTCTACTGCTGTTTTATTGGCAAAAAAGTAAAGTTTGCTCATTTGAATATTTGTAGTTTGAGGAACAAAGTACATGAAGTTGCCGATTTGTTGCTGTCAAACACAATTAATATTTTTGCTATATCTGAAACTCATTTGGATGAGACCTTTGATGATAATGCAGTGTCTATAAGTGGATATAATTTGATACAGAAGGGATATAAATAAGTATGGTGGAGATGTTGCTTTTTATGCGCAGAATCACATTTTTTAAAAGTAAGGGATGATATTATATGTAATGAATTAGAGGTTTTATGGCTGCAAGTTAACTTACCTCATGTCAAGCCAGGATGTAGTTATAGGCCACCAGGTTTAGATAAATATTTAGAAGACATGGTTAAGATGCTGAATAAGGTATGTGAAATGAATATAGAAATTGTTTATAATATAGAATAAATTGGTAAATGTAATAGATGCAGATGGTTAGACAACCAATGAGAATAAGCATAAATAAGGGCAAGTCCACATCATCTTGTATAGATCACATTTACTTGAGTGATGAAGATTTGTATACAACAGCGATATCAGTCCAAGTAGGTTGTAGTGATCACAATATAGTTGTGATTGCAAGGAAAAACTAAATATCCAAAGCTAAGCAAAGAATTGTGTATAAAAGGTCATATAGGAAGTTTTCCCAGGAAGCTTTCTTGGGAATATAAAGTGGTCAGAGATTTATGACGTTGAAGAACTAAATGATTCACTTGAATTATTTATTAGAAAATATCAGTCAGTTATTGATAATCATGCGCCTATTAAGAAATTACTTATAAAGGATTGTAGAGTATCCTGGATTGATAGTGAATTAAAGGATTATATGGCTCAGAGAGATGAGGCGATGAGAACAGCAAAAAAAAAAAAAACAAAACAAAAAAAAAAAAAACAAACAAACAAAAAAAAAAAACTGGTAGTATAATGGATAGATAGAAATATTGTAAACTGAGAAACTATGTTACAAGTCTTAATAAAAAGAAAAGGCTAAGAAAAGGCTAATAAAATCTGTAATGACAAACAACCAGGGATAGATAATATAGATGATAATCTGATCTGATTAGCCATAGATTATGTGTCTGGTCCAATACATCATATTTTTAATATGAGTCTCAAGCAATCAATACTTCCACAGGCCTGGAAGGAAGCTAAAATTATGCCTTTGTCTAAAGTTAGAAAAATACAATATAGTGGCTCTAATAGCCACCCAGTGAGTGTTACAAGTGTTAAGTAAGATCTTAGAGAAGGCAGTATTTCATGAAATACAAGATTATGTATCACAGAATAATCTGATCAAATTATCAACATGCTTTTAGAAAAGGACACTCCACAAGTACAGCTTTAGCACAAATGACAGATGATTGGTATCGAGAGTTGGATTAAAAAAAAGATATGTAGAGCAGTCTTATTAGATTTTACAGCTGCATTTGACCTTATAGATCATAAGCATCTTTTGGAAAAATGTGAGTGTTATAGATTTAGACTGTCAGTAATTGTTTGCATTGAAAGTTATTTGGATAAGAGATCACAGAGAGTTTTTTTTTTTTTTTTTTTTTTTTTTTTTTTTTTTTTTTTAATTAAAAGTTATTCGGATAGAAGGGAAATTGAATGTGGAATTCCACAAGGGAGCTGCCTAGGACCATTGTCGTATTCCATTTTTACAAATGATTTATATCTGGTGTTAAAAAGTGCTAACTTAACAGTTTATGCATCTGCACAAACATCGACTGAATTGATGGCTATTTTGAATGAGGAGTTGGAGAGTATAAAAAAAAAAAAAGTGGATTTTAGAAAACAAGCTCAAACTAGAAACATCTAAAACAAAGAGTATAGTATTTTGGTATAATTATTTTCTACAGTCCGAGCCAAAGTTAAAATTAATATATATATATATATATATATATATATATATATAATCACTTATTCAGCAAGTTAAGGAAATTAATTATTTATTATTAAATATTTTTGGGTATCACTCTGGATAATAAACTGTCATGGTCAAAGCACATTGAGAAAACAGTGAAAAAAATGGGAAGGGTGGTAGCTGTAGTAAGGAGATGTAGACAATATTTTACGTTTGATATAATGAAAATTATATTGGATACTCTTTTTTTCTCACAGCTAGACTATTGTCAGATAATATGGGCCAATGCTGCAAAAAGATTTGAGGAAACTCCAGTTAGCACAAAATAAGGCAGCGAGATTAATCCTCCAGTGTCCGTATGGTACAAATATTAATAGTATGCCTTTTGATCTTAAATGGCTAAGAGTGGAAGACAGGATGATTACTGCAATACTGTTATTAACAGGAAGGTTTTACAGTTTAAAACTCCATTGGATCAGTAAAATCAATTACAATCCAGTGTTCAGTTACATGAATATGCAACTAGATGAGCAACAGAGGGTAGATTTTTACTCCCCAAACTAAGCAAAAACGAATTTTCTTAAACATACAGTAACATTTAGGGCAATGAAATCATGGAATCTTTTACCATTGCCATTAATATAGGATAAAAGGCAGGTAAAGGAATTCACCTTGGAATTCTGTACTTAAAGAAGTTTGGGGTATAGGAATTAATTGAATGAGCAATTAGTTATATATATATATATATATATATATATATATATTAGGTGTTTTAGATATTAAAAATGTGGAAGAAATGTTTATGGAGATGGTCTGGAATGTATTTAATTGTTATTTTTTCTTTACTTAGTTTTTTAACGTATGAAATGTATGAATGTTAAGTGTTGTGTGGAACCCAGGAAGACAAGCAATGCTTTAGGGCATAGCTAATGGGGATTTGAATAAATAAACAAACAAACAAACAAAAAAGGTTTTACTGCATACCTGCCAGCCAATCAGAACCCAGTATTTAGACAGACCATGGAATAAATGGTTTTAATCCATACTTGCCAGCCAATCAGAATCAAGTATTCAGATAGACCATGGAAAGATAATATATCATTACTATATAATTCTTTAGAAAAACAATAATGTATAATAACATTTTTTTAATTAAAAAAAAAAAACTAAATGAATGTGTTTTCTAAAAAAAATTAGTAGCAAAGAAATATTTTAATTTTATCTGAGAAAAACGGAAGTTAAAACAACTTTATACATAACATTCCCTTTTAATTTTAAATTTGCCTGGAATGCAAATGCTCTGCGAATATCTTGACCACATGATCAGGGATTGCCAGCTCTTCCTCACCCCATTCCCTGTGCTTTTTCACTCTCCAGATTGTCCAGAAGGTCAGACGCCAGCATCCCACTGCTGCACAGAAAGCTGGGCTCTGAGCTCTTATGAAGTTGTGGTGTAAACAAGAAAGTGTCTAAGATCACTTCAGTGCTGAAGAGGACCAAAAAAGAACCAGATTCTCTTTTGAGTTAACTATGTGTGAACACCATAATGACTGAGGTCACTTTTGGCTGCTTCCCTCTCTGGGTTACTTGTGAACTGGGTTTAATTATTTTAAAACAGACTATGTAAAAAACCCAAAGATATTATACTGATTCAAAAGACTTTAATATACAGCATTAAAAAAAGTCATAGGCCTAATTTTGTAGTATTCTTATGTTCCAATCATCCTAATTGCATGAAAAATAGATCTTAAAAAAAAAAAAGATGACAGATTTTGAACTATACTTAAGTGAACTAATAAATGGATTAACAAATTAATTAGCACACCATGATGCATTTGGGTTCCACAAAAAAAGGCATGAAAACAAAGACATTCCTGCCATCTAGACAACAATAGTGAGGATCACGCCCACCCCAGCACAAAACACACTGGAGTCGATGCATAACCTCCCAGATGGTGAATAATTGCTCATCAACAACTTACACAGCAGAGGGGTGTAAAAGGATAGCTACACATCTGTCTTTCCCAGATGATTATGGTGGAGCTCGGCCAGGAAGAACAAGGGACGTGAACTCATTTAAAGTGCGCCCAAGGAGAACAAAGCAAAAGAACAACTCCTATGGCTGTGAAAGAGAGAAACTGAGAGTCAAGTCACTAACAATGACCTATTGTTTGATCTGGTCATCCGTGACGCTACCCATCGTAAATTCCGCAGATTTCCAAATGTAATCGCGACCGTATATTGTTATATTAAAAGGGGAAACGGCGGATCGCCACATGTTATGGGTTTGTTTTCGTAATTTTAAACATCTGTTTACAGAGTTTACGTGCAGCGGGAAAACACAGCAAAACATAACTATAAAACGCGATTAAGTCAATTGTCGCTACTGCGAGAATCAAGCAAAAATAGTCGTTGTGGAAGTTTCCATTTATTTATTTATTTTTGTTTGTTGTGTGTGTGTGTGTGTGTGTGTGTGTCAAATGACTCTTCCCCAAGCTGTAAAATCGTTCACAAGATTTACAATTGAACACCAGTAATTATATTCTAACATGCAATGACACGATCACCATATTTTTAACAACATACATTTCTCTCAAATTCATTACAGCCCACACTGGGCTTCTTACCAGACTTGAGGGTGGAGATGCAGCTCCAGTCTGTCTCGATCTCCCTGCATGACTCCCATAGCGACAGCGCATAGCCATCCGCCGTCACCCACGCGGGGCTCAGCAGCGCGACAATGTCCAAGCAAAGTGCGAGAAACACGCAAAGAAGAGCGATCAGTTTGAACGGCCGGAACAGGTATACTTCGTTCACGGACATTTTCTCATACGAGACTGTTTCGGGTCTCGCGTACTCGCGTTACGATAGGGAGTACCAGGACGCGGCAGCGATGTAGCGTTGATAATTCAGCAGTTAAAGTTTGTCCGTTTTTGAAGAGCTGAGCTCTGCGTGCAGATGACACTTTCCTGAGCACTTAAAGCTCTGCAAACAGAGGAATGCGCCACCCAACGACCAGTGGAAAAAAACACAAACATAATGGGTGGAGGTGGATGTCAATTCAAGGGAAACGCGTAGCTATGGTTTATCCGTATGTATGTCTCATAGTTTTAGACCACGACTACATTTCAATAACAAGACTAGGCTACAATGTTTTGAGTCAGATGCACAAAGTTTGTTTCACTGAATAAACCTAGAATAATAATTTGGTAAATTTTGTCGTCCAAATGTAATTTTTAAGTCTTCAATATATATATTTGAAGACTTAAAAATGACATTTTTACATTTGGACAAGATATATATATATTTTTTTTTTTTTTAATTTATATATTTTTTTTTTTTATTGGCAATATTTGATGCAATTTCAATGTTAGACCAGGCCTGGCTCCAGAATCAAATCAGTGAGGGTGTTTCGTAAATTAGCATGTGACATGTGGCCAAGTATTGTGACCAATACTTGGAAATTGTGCTCTGCATTTTACCCATCCAAGTACACACACAGCTCCTGCAAACAAGCCTGCACTGGCCCTTTACGGGCCCTCTTAGGGTTAACCTAAGGGCCCCCAGCGGGCTGCCAGCGCAGGGCCTCTGAGACTTTGCTCATTGGCAAAACGTTGGTCCCTTAACGATGGCCCTGCACAGGCAACCTTTACTTAGCCCCCAGGAAGCCCTCACTAGGCCCACACTATTAATCTACATGTTGTATTAAACAATACATCCGTTTTACTTTACATACTTTTCAGCTGCTATCACTTAAGTCTTCTTAAGTTTTACCGTTATACATCTGAAATGGATGCAGTCACCACATAATTAATGTCTATATTGTCAAAAATGTACAGGAGTCAAAGGGATTTCAAATCAATGTAAAATACAAAATTGAAAACATTCAATTCAAGTTAATACAGCTACATATAGCCAAAAATGTAAATACACAAAAGTACAAAAGAAAGCAAACAAAGCAATGTAAGATTGTATCATCATGTGAAAGTTAATGTGTGCAAAAGTCTTATCTGTAGTACATCAATGTCCAAACACTGACCATAGCTGAAGTTGGCTGATAGCAAATTAATAATCCAACCCCTTGTAATGAAAACACAACACAGCTCTCAAATGCCAAACTCCTCCTAACCAGGAACAGTCAAAAATAGTCCAGACTATGGTCCTATATCAAAAAGAACTTTAAATCCATATTCAAACTGGACCGTGACATGGTGACCTCACCAATAAAGAGTCTTTCTAAATGCATACATATACACTTGCCTTGTCCAAATACTCACACTTGCGGTCTTTGCACTTGACCACTTGACAGCTTATATGATGTATTTCCTGTATTTGGCCCAAGTGTTCAAGTAAGGATGAAGACCACACGTGTGTGTCGAATTTTTCATTACCTGATGGGACACACTTATAGTGCTGTAAAAAAAGTTTTTTTTTTTTTTCAGAGCTTTAATTTTATTTTCAATACTTTGTATTTTAAAATCAACATCTAAGTGTCTGTTCAGGTGCTTCTATTTAAGTGATAAAAGTGAAAAAAGCATTTGCAAATGTTGTACTAAATAAATATCACCACTACTCTTCTTTACACCAATAAAACGTGCAATGCTTTGTGTTTCTACCACATTAGATGTAATATCTAAGTATTATATTAATATTTAACTCGGCAAAAAGTCTCACGATTTATTTCCAGAACATGATGCATGATGGGATACACTAAGCCTCTTTTGGTTTGAGCCATTCCAGTTCAATTGAGTGGCTAAAGAACGGCCAGTCAATGTTGTTTGTATTTTTCTAGTTGCATTACAGTGCTGCCTGCACAAAACCTGCATGGGCTTAAAGGGCTTAACTCCCCTACAGTTAAACAGTAGAGTTTTACTGGTTTCGAATCCATTCAGCCGATCTCTGGGTTTGGCGGTAGCACTTTTAGCATATCTTAGCATAGATCATTGAATCCGCTTAGACCATTAGGATCTTGCTCAAAAATGACCAAAGATTTTCAATATTTTTGACCTATTTAAAACTTGACTTTAAAACTTCTGTAGTTACATCGTGTACAAAGACGGACGAAAAATGAGAAGTTGCAATTTTCTAGGTCCATATGGCTAGGAACTATACTCTCATTTCGGCGTAATAATCAAGGAACTTTGCTGCCGTACCAAGGGTGCAGGAGGCACAATGATATTACACTCTGCCGGCTGTAACTCTGCATCTACACAATCTTAACACAAACCACTTTCAGGCGCTGCGTAATATTATTGCGCCTGCTGCACCCATGGTATGGCAGCAAAGTTCCTTGATTATTACACCGGAATGAGAGTATAGTTCCTAGTCATATCAGCCTAGAAAATCACAACTTTTCATTTTCCGTCAGTCTTAGTACACGATGTAACTACAGAAGAGTCAAGTTTTAAATAGGAAAAATATCGTCATTATATATGGTCATTTTTAAGCGGGATGCTATCAGTCTAATCAGATTCAATGATCTATGCTAAGCTCTGCTAAAAGTGCTACCGCCACACCCGGAGATCGGCCGAATGGATTCGAAAAAGGTAAAACTCAACTGTTTAACTCTAGGGGAGTTGGACAATGAGCCTATTTTCAAAAAAAGTGGAGTGTTCCTTTAAAGGATACAAAAGTTCCTCTGGGCCATCATGGGATTAATGTGGTCAGTCTGCTAGTGTGGCTTGCTCTCTGAGAGCCTGCAGTGAGCCCAAAGCTGTGGGCCTCGCCTAGGCAAACCCACACAGGGCCTGTTTAGGTTTGGTGTAGACTGGCCCTAGCCTACTGTGCCCACAAAAGGCCAGCATGGGCACTGCAAGAACATGTTTGCAGGGGCAGAAAGTAGTGAACAAACACACACCAGGAACATACACCTGGACCAGTGGGCAGCCATTTTTGCTGCGGCAACCGGGGAGCAGTTGGGGGTTCAGTGCCTTGCTCGAAGGGGCTCACCTCAGTTGTGGTACTGAGGGTAGAAGACAGCACTGTACATTCACTCCCCCCACCTACATTCCCTGCTGGTACTGAGACTTGAACCTGTGACCTTTGGGTTACAACTCTATAATCACTAAAAAGCTGTCACTCATCTTAGTTCATCACAATCTCACAAAGTTACGTTATAATCAATTAAGTTCTCGGCGATGCACAATGAATCTTTATTTCATTTTTTATCTCGTCTACACTTTTTTATAATGAAACAATTAATGAACACCTAAACAAAACTGGCTGCAAGTGGAACAACTGGCTGTTGCGTTCAAGAAACATATGTCTGTGATTGGCTCAATGCTGAAAAATACATGGTGAATAGAATACGATCTCCAGAGCCCAACTATAATGCACTGGATAGTTTGCCAAATCTGCAGTGAAATGCCATTATTACAGCTTTACCTGAGGGTGCTATTAATTTTGTGCTTACCACCCCCATAGAAGCAGGCCTGTGTTAGACATTTGAACAATTGTTTGATTATATAGCCTATTTTGTTTAAGAAGTTTTCTTCTCCTTTTGCTTTTCTTTTGCTGGTGGAGTTTTTAAATTGTTGCCAGTTACTGTAGATAATGTCTGTAGACTATGATGACATCAGACAAATAAAGTTGTCTACTAATATTTAAAGCACAACTGATCAACTGAAACTTACTTGTCTCACTTTTCTGGAACTTTATCTAGGTATTTTCATGACTGTCAGGTTAGCCAAGTTGTTAAATGCATTTTATGATGTAATTTTATGTACTTCAATTACAGTTTTAGTTAGTAAATAATGGTTTAATATATGGCATTTTCTTTTTTTTAATGTGATTTAATGCTGTGTTTTTAATGGTTGGCCCTGTTTACACCTGGTTTTAAAGGGGTCATCGGATGCCCATTTTCCACAAGTTGATTCTTTAGGGCCTTAATGAAAAGTCTATAATATACTTTGGTTAAAAATTCTCAATGGTTGTGTAAAACAACACCCTTTTTACCTTGCCTTGTCTGCAAAAATCATCTCATTCTGGTTGAGGCTACTTTAAATGCAAATGACCTCTGCTCACCCCGCCCCTCTCTTCTCTCTGTGGAGAGATGAGCTTGTTTACTTTAGCCGCATTTAGCCACGTTTAGCATCCGATGACCCCTTTAAGATTTTAACATTTAAACACATCGTTTCCACTAAAAGCAATCTGATCAGCTGCATTTTCAGCTAGTTCTGAACAAATACTGTTTACACCTGTATTTGGTGTTGTCCACTTGCAATCAAATCGACGAAAGTGCATCTTAATATCAGGTGTAATTTGGGCCTTTGATAGTTAATGTATTAATGAACAGTTAGGGATAAACTAAATCAAATATGCTCAAAATAAGAATATATAACGGTTACTCTCACTTTAAATTAAACATGAATGATTTAATATTGTCATGAGTTAAGGATTTGCCATCTGCAGCTTTGTGACAAATATTTGGATTGTGCATGTTTATTAAAGTAATTGTCATGCTAGCACAGAGGGGCAGAGGCAGAGATAACGTTTTAACAGTTTATTTACATAGAGGTGCAGCGACAGAGTGATACGATGAAACACAGGTAAGTAGTAAAGTCTTTTGAGCAGGTAATTCACAGCCGTTCCGGAATACACAGGTAAGTGCACAGTCAGCGGACAGAACATTCCACAAGATCAGGTCAGTCACTTCCCTTAAAGTGTCTGAATATCCTTCCTTCACAGATCCGTTCAAGCCAGAGTCCTCCAGGAAATCCTCGTGGAGCAATTCCACTAACAGAGACGGGTACCCTTACGAAACGAAAATATATTGCAATATACTAGAATTTATATTGCAATACATTAGAAAATATATTTCAATGTATTAGAAACTTCCTCATATATTTGAAAATATATAGCAATATATGGATGGACAACCTATTGCTATATATTGATTCATATATTAAAATACATTGATATACAAACAAAACTGTATTACATTATTGCATGTATGTTTATTGAAACAAAGTATTTTTTTTTATGAGTTAAGCAAGCTCATGCATAGGTTTACAGA
Source organism: Labeo rohita (assembly GCF_022985175.1). Classification (NCBI taxonomy): domain Eukaryota; kingdom Metazoa; phylum Chordata; class Actinopteri; order Cypriniformes; family Cyprinidae; genus Labeo; species Labeo rohita. Next base: position 7,062,300 of record NC_066873.1, read on the forward strand.
GAGGTTGATTAACAATACTCCAAATCAGATTTTTGCATGACATTCATTATATTTTACATTATATAGCCATATGGATGGACCATATATGGCTATGTATTGATTCATATATTGTAAAATGTAGAGAGTATTATCCCCTTTAGGATCCCAGCGGTAATGCCTGATCAAAAATGTTTTACATTTTTATAAAAAGCAACATACATATAATACATCTAATAAAATGATGTAATTATACTACACAAACTAATTCAATAACGTATAAATTTGTAATTATCCACAATACTTTCTTTATGAAAAAAACATATTTAAATACTATATAGCACTATAATGTATGATAAATAATGCACGAGTAAATCAGTTTTTAAGTGGTTTTAATTGTCAATGTATATTCAGAAAACGAGAATAAATCACTATTAGTGTAAAACGCTGTTCTATTATGTTTTAAAGACATAATTCTACTATGCAATTTAAAAGACATTATTGGTCATTATAACGCATTTCTAACTATATAACATACAACGTAATTTTGCAAGAATTGTAATCAGGCACTAAAAAACAATACCCATTAGAAGTCAATTGAACCAATAAAATGACTCTGGGTGCTAATGGAGACCCGATTACGGGTGGGGAATGGATTTCTCATGACACACACTGTTAAAAATAAACATAATTTTACATGTAAATTTCTGTATTTTTTTTTTTTTTTTACAGTATTTTACCCTTTTTTCATTATACGATGAAATACCTGTTGTTTTACAGATATTTTCTGTATTTTAAATTTCCACCATTAAATTTACAGATAATTGTTGTATTTTGATATTACATACATTTTCTGTTTTTTAAAAGGAAATGTTCTGTATTTTTACAGAGTAATGTGTAATTTAACATAAAATGTCATGTAATAATTACAGATTATTTCCGTAAAAATTAGAAAAAAATGAACCCCATATCATTTAGTCAAAGTGTTTTTATTACCATTGAAGGTCTTAATTATGTGAAGGTTAATGTGAGGTTTTAAGGTCAAATAATAGTATTTGAACATACAGTAGCCTACATTTACTGTTAGTAAACAGTAGGTTTAAAGAGTGTGTGTACGCGCGCGCGCCCGCGCACAATCCGCTCATGAACGCAGATTCAAATTTGCCGCTAGTTTAGCTCCGCCCACGACGGTTGGCTGAGTTGTTTCTGTATTGGACAACAAGGATGGAACGGCGCGCAGGAATGATTTGAATTTATTTCAGATCATCCATTCGGAAATGTGTGAGAAAATAACGCGCTCTTTCTTCAGTGAGCCTGTTTCACCAACTACAACAAACTCGGACAATACTACAGCAGACATCATGACAACCACTGAGGTGAGTCTTTCATACAACAGTAAACGATATTTTTATAGTGTAGCTGCGCATTTGTGTTATTTAGTTTTGAAGGTAACATTAGCATTTCTAAACAAATTTTTCGTAGTTATTCGTATCAAAATCCATTCGAGTGTATATAACGTTAAAGTCTTTGATTATCCGGAAGTTCCCGGCAGTTTTTCAAACTCTTAACCCTTTCATGCATGAATTATGAAAAACATTACCTGGATTTTTTTATTATTATTTTTATAACTTTAATATGACACTAAAATTGAAATCCATTTTCATTTTTACAAAATTTTGTTTCATTTAAAAATTATTTAACTGTCCACATACGTGGACACCATGCAACAAAGGTGTAAAATGGGACATAAAGACATAGCTGACAATATGGAATATTGTGTTTTTTTTAATGGCCTGTTATTCTATTCATATCAGCTCGTTTATTAAAAACAATAATAGTACAATAGTACAATAATAGTACAATATAATAACAATAAAACACATATTGTAGGAACAATAATAACAGTAGTTATATATATGCAGAAACGTTTGCAGTATGGGTAAATCATGGAAAACATTCACTGCTGATTGTAACAACTTATTTCATCCTTATCTTACTTCATGTTAAATCATCTCAGTTATAGTATTCTGTACTGACTTCTTGACCTATTCTTTCCCTGTTTAGAAGGCAAAATGCAAATTTGTTTCCATATGAATGCGTAAAATTGCCATTTAATGCTGTCCTATGTAATTTTAAATAACTATTTATGTTGATATATTTGTTAAATGTCTGTTTTATTACAATATAAGACAATTATAACATCTTTGATAAAACAGAATAGATATACTAGCAGGTTACAGAAAAAAGGACTTTTATGCAATCTGACTGCTCTGTAGCATGACGTCCACATACGTGGACAGTTGGTTTTTGGTGAATAAAAACTACATTTTACCCTAAATTTTATTTTATAAATTACTAACATATTCATCATACTTTACTGTACATACTGATATTTTTTTTTACCTCAATTGACCTCCTTGAATAAAAGTTTTTCACAGATATGCCTAAGGCATTAAGCACACGGCCATGACTGTCAGCCATCTTGGATTAATGATGTCATCAAGCAAAGAATAACTGGAATGCAAGAGAGTAGCCACTGTGACAATACTGCTGACAGTCTACTGACACTGCCCTAAAGTGGTTTGGAGAAAATTACCATGATTAATGAACCTTAAATTAAGTTAAATTAACTGTCCACAAATGTGGACACCATGCATGAAAGGGTTAAAATGCGGGACATTTTGAAACGCTGACTGTGGCGAACGTTACCTAAGTGATATCAATCAAAAACGTTTTTAGAGCGAATTCAGTAGCTGTTCACTTTATTGATTATGAATATGAACGCAGTATGATAACGTTAAATCGCGAGGTAGGCGCTTTCCCCCTTTCATATTCTCCTGTACGTTACGTATGTTTTTTTAAAAGTACTCAGAATTTGGTCCTCCATTGTCACTAATGTGTCGAGCGCTTTGTAATGGTTTTCTATGGGAAAACGCTCAATCTAACTTGCAAATAAAAAGCGTTGCATTCACATTTTGGCCGCATTTTCTCGCCTACATCTATATTATACACGTGTTAGTACATATTTTAGTCTTACAAGTAAAAATAATTGTTATAATCTTTGTGTTCTGATTAGGAATAAAAGGCACATCTTGAGGCCTGAGGCTGAGTAAACTGTCATTACATATGGGATTGTTGATTATGAAAACTTCATCCATCCTGGACAGTTACACTGCTACTGTAGGCAGTAATAGGATGCAGCTAAGTCAAAGTAAGTAATATAAGTTTACTTTCTATAAATTGTGCTAAAGTCACATGGTGAACCAAAACATCACTGTTAACCTTTCCTGCTCAGCTTCCAGATCATTGTCTCAGTGGAGTATAGACTATAATGTCTGAATGAAATACAAAGTATTAAATTATTATTATTATTTTTTGTTTCAGGTCGTGTGGAAAGACTGTGGAGATCTACAGCAGATAAGCATGGCAATTCAGGTGTGGAACTTTTTTTCAGTTTCTATGTGGTAAGGAGTGAATAAATTAAGCATCAGTGTAATTAAAATCAGTGTATAACGGCTGTATGAAAAGATATCTGTGAATTTTATTGTTTGACAATCATTGTCATTTTATGCAGAAGCAAAAGTTTATAGTTAAACCCTAGTGCTTTGTTTCATTATCTGGATCCGTATGGGTTACCTTTATGCTTTCTACATTACATTTTTGAATAATCAGAATGTTGGTATACCCACTTAGATGCATTTGTCAGGATTGTGTTCTGTTTTGTCTTGTCTATTCTGTTTTCCTTGTGTTTTTCCCCTGTGTTCCAGTGTATTTTGGTATGTTCCTTGTCTCCCCCTTTAGTTCTGTCTCCATTTGGTTTAGTCTTGCCCATATTTGTACTTCCCCTTATTATCTCGTTTGTGACCACTCCCTTGTTTCTGTGTATATAAGGTTTGTTTGTTCCACACGGTCTTGTCGGTGATTAGTTTGTCTTCAGTTTGTTTTGCTCGTCGTTGGTTGCTGGTTCCCGTTGTTTCCCTGAGTCTGTTCCTTTGGATTGTTTATTAAAAGTGCATTGTTTGGATCTCCGCTCTCCTGCGTATCTGTTCCCGCACACGACGTCAAGCGTGACAGAATCACCGACCACATTACAACATGGATGCCGAGAGGAGGATTATGAGTATTCGGCGGGGGATGAGGCCGGTGGAACGTTATGTGGAGGAATTCTTGGATGTTTGTCATCTGGTGAGTTGGAGCGATGCCATGGTTAATACGTGTTTTCTAATGGGGCTAAATGATTCCCAGTTGCTCAGTTCCATACCCTATGAGGATCGCTATAAACCGGTTGCTGAATTTATCAACCAACTCACCCTCTGTCATTCCGATTTTTACGTGGATGTGAAAGATTCCAATCTTTCCCCCATTAGAGAACACGTTGCCGCTCCAGCCCACCATCAACCGGCTTCCTCCACATGCCGTCCCAACCGGTCCGCTCCCTCTGGTCTTCCTGCGCTTCCTCCTGTTCATACTCCCTCCTCTCTCATCGTCAGTCCGGAGATCGCGGCCAGCCCTCCAAGGTCATGGCCAACCGTGGTGGCCAGTGTGCTGGACCCCCCGCTAATGTCAGCATGGGCAGCGACGATCCGAGTGTCCACCCCTGCTTGCACCATGGAACCCGCGGCGAGCACTCGGACACCGCCCATGGCACGCAAGATGGCTGCCGCCACGCCAGAGTCTGCACGCAAGATGGCTGCCGCCACGCCAGAGTCTGCACGCAAGATGGCTGCCGCCACGCCAGAGTCTGCACGTAAGATGGCTGCCACGCCAGAGTCTCCGGCCAAGATGGCTGCCAAGCCTGAATCCCCGGCCAAGATGGCCTCCGTTCCTGAGTTCCCGGCCAAAATGGTCACCAAGCCTGAATCCCCGGCCAAGATGGCAGCCACGCCAGAGTCTCCGGCCAAGAGGGCCGCCAAGCCTGAGCCCCCGGCCAAGAGGGCCGCCAAGCCTGAGCCCCCGGCCAAGATGGCCGCCAAGCCTGAGCCCCCGGCCAAGATGGCCGCCAAGCCTGAGCCCCGGCCAAGATGGCCGCCAAGCCTGAGCCCCCGGCCAAGATGGCTGCCGCACCCCGAGCTCACGGACCCGCCAGAGCGCCCTCAAGCGACCGCTCGTACAGAGCCTGCTCATCCAGTGTCTCCGCTGGAGACGCCCAGCCCTCCAGAGTCTCCGTTGGGGTCGCCGTCCAGCCGCTCGCCCAGAGCCCGCTCCTCAAGAGCGCCGTCCAGAGCCCGCTCCTCAAGAGCGCCGTCCAGAGCCCGCTCCTCAAGAGCGCCGTCCAGAGCCCGCTCCTCAAGAGCGCCGTCCAGAGCCCGCTCCTCAAGAGCGCCGTCCAGAGCCCACGTCTCCTTCGGCACTTCCTGAGTCTAACCAAGTCACAGCTGTTCCCCACGAGCCAAGCCAAGACACCGCTCCACTTCCTGAGTCAAGTCACGCCACAGCGGGTCTTCACGAGCCTAATACAGAGATCCTGCCATCCGCAGTTGCTCTTCCCCTAATGGCGGTGGCTATTTGGTGTGTGTGGGCGGCACACTGTGCTCCCGAGGTCACGTCGGCTCACAAGTTCGCCACTGAGAGCCCGTCTGGGCCCAAGGCCCCCTCCGCCAGAGAAGCCGCGCCCATGCCCCCAGAGGTGTCAGCCATGGCTGTAGATCCTCCAAGGGAGGCGGCGTCCCTCAACAACCTTTCTGCTTCTCCCCCTATTCAGTCTTCCTCCTCTATCACTGCTTTCCCCAGGTCCCAGGCCAGAACGCGGTTTCCTGCTCCGCTCCAGCTCCCGCCTGGTCTCAGGCCTGCTCCAGAGTTCCTGTCTGGTCTCAAGTCTGCTCCAGAGGTCCCGTCAGGTCTCAAGTCAGCTCCAGAGCTCCTGTCAGTTAGAGAAGCCGTGCCAATGCCTCCTGACGTGGCTGCTTCTGCTGTGGATCCTCCCTCGGAGTCGGCGCTCCCCACAGACTCTCTGCTTCTCCCTTCCTTCTGTCCACCTTCTCTATCCCTGCTCTCCCCAGGTCCCAGGCCTTGTCGCAGTTGCCCTGGAACCCTCCTGAGTCTGCGCGCCCTCCTGAGTCTGCGCGCCCTCCTGAGTCTGCGCGCCCTCCTGAGTCTGCGCGCCCTCCTGAGTCTGCGCGCCCTCCTGAGTCTGCGCGCCCTCCTGAGTCTGCGCGCCCTCCTGAGTCTGCGCGCCCTCCTGAGTCTGCGCGCCCTCCTGAGTCTGCGCGCCCTCCTGAGTCTGCGCGCGCCCTCCTGAGTCTGCGCGCCCTCCTGAGTCTGCGCGCCCCTCCTGAGTCTGCGCGCCCTCCTGAGTCTGCGCGCCCTCCTGAGTCTGCGCGCCCTCCTGAGTCTGCGCGCCCTCCTGAGTCTGCGCGCCCTCCTGAGTCTGCGCGCCCTCCTGAGTCTGCGCGCCCTCCTGAGTCTGCGCGCCCTCCTGAGTCTGCGCGCCCTCCTGAGTCTGCGCGCCCTCCTGAGTCTGCGCGCCCTCCTGAGTCTGCGCGCCCTCCTGAGTCTGCGCGCCCTCCTGAGTCTGCGCGCCCTCCTGAGTCTGCGCGCCCTCCTGAGTCTGCGCGCCCTCCTGAGTCTGCGCGCCCTCCTGAGTCTGCGCGCCCTCCTGAGTCTGCGCGCCCTCCTGAGTCTGCGCGCCCTCCTGAGTCTGCGCGCCCTCCTGAGTCTGCGCGCCCTCCTGAGTCTGCGCGCCCTCCTGAGTCTGCGCGCCCTCCTGAGTCTGCGCGCCTCCTGAGTCTGCGCGCCCTCCTGAGTCTGCGCGCCCTCCTGAGTCTGCGCGCCTCCTGAGTCTGCGCGCCCTCCTGAGTCTGCGCGCCCTCCTGAGTCTGCGCGCCCTCCTGAGTCTGCGCGCCCTCCTGAGTCTGCGCGCCCTCCTGAGTCTGCGCGCCCTCCTGAGTCTGCGCGCCCTCCTGAGTCTGCGCGCCCTCCTGAGTCTGCGCGCCCTCCTGAGTCTGCGCGCCCTCCTGAGTCGGCTCCTCCGTCAGCGCGCCCTCCTGCGCGCCCTCCTGAGTCGGCTCCTCCGTCAGCGCGCCCTCCTGCGCGCCCTCCTGAGTCGGCTCCTCCGTCGCGCCCTCCTGAGTCGGCTCCTCCTTCAGCGCGCCCTCCTGCACGCCCTCCTGAGCCAGCACCTCATCCAGCGCTCCCTATTAATTCCCCCAAGAAAATTTTGGGGGGGGGCTACTCCCCTGTTCAGCCATGGCCTCCTGAACTGTTTACCCGGCCATGGCTTCCCGAACCTCCGGACCCGCCATGGCCACAAGGACTGTGTGCTCGGCCATGGCTCTCTGAATCCCCAGACCCGCCATGGCCAAATGAACTGTGTGCTCGGCCATGGCTCCCGGAACTCCCAGACCCGCCATGGCCGCCTGGACTATACCCTTGGCCATGGCTCCCTGAACTCCCAGACCCGCCATGGTCCCTGGACCCACCCTGGAGGCACCACCCTGCTTCCCCCGTGTCCGCCTGGCACAGCCTCCAGGGCGCCCACCCTCCCACCCATTTGTGTATAGTTACGGCGCGAGTCGCGCCTTAGGGGAGGGGGGGGTAATGACGACGTCAAGCGTGACAGCATTTTGTGCCTCAACAGATCTTGGACTCCAAAAAGTGATTTGCAGAAGACATCTTGGAATGCATGGAGGTGAGTAAAACAAGATAATTTTCAACTTTGGGTAGGGCTGGGTATCGTTTTTTGATACTTTTTGGCACTCACCAAATTGCCTCAAAACTATTGAGTATCAAATAATGTCTCGTTGTTTGAAGTATTAAATGTCAGAATGCTTTATGTGCCCAAATCAAGTGCTGGTCACTGGCTGTGGCAAGGCATCAAGGGCTTTAAAATTCAGGAACCAGTATTGAAATCAAAGTATCGTTATTGATATTGAACATTTTTGCACATCATGTTTACATTAATTTGTGGATTAACTAAGACCATTAAAACATGTCATTTGGGCCTAGAGTTTAAAATATTTGGGTCTGTCATTCAGAAACATGGCTTTTAATATTACTGCTATTGTAGTGACACACATCTCTCCCTTTCATTCCAGCTGGATTTTCTGACGGTTACTGCTCGCATCTCTGCCTCCTGAACAGAAATGCCTTGCTAAATGTTGAATGACCATCAACTCAACCTTGCCAAGACAGAACTGCTCATGTTTTCAGCCAGACCAACCTTGGTGTTACAGTGGACACATGAACTTCATTGACCACATTGCAGTGGCCCAATCCTGCAGATTTGCCCTTATGGGGCATGCAACAGAACTCCTGGTCCAAGCTCTTATTTTCTCTCCATTCACATCACATCACAAAGAGGTACAAATTCAATTTCACAGACCTTTACTTTGACTGTTTGTCGCTGTTGTAATAAACTGCCTAACTCTGCCCATTTTCAAGAACGTCAAGCGTCATGAACGCTTGACCAATTATAGGGGTAGTTCACCCAAAAATCGAAACGAGCCTATGATTTACTCACCCTCAATCCATTGTATGTATACATGACTTTCTTCTTTCAGACAAACACAATCGGAGTTCTATCAATAAAAATCCTGGCTCTTTTAGGCTTTAAATTGGCAGTGAATGTCTGCTATGAGTTTGAAGCTCAAAGTGCATCTATCCATCATAAACACTCTCAACATGGCTCCGGTGGATTAATAAAGGGCTTCTGAAGCAAAGCATATTTTACGCCTTATAAAATAAAATAACTAATGTTCAGGTCAAATAGCCATACAGAGTCAACTTAAACATAACTTGCATTTTGCTGGAAGCAAGTTTTTTTTTTTTTTTTTTTACTTTAAAAAGTGTAAAATACGGTTTGCTTCAGAAGGGATTTATTAACCCCCTGGAACTATGTAGAGTACGTTTATGAAGGATGGATGCACTTTTGAGCTTCAAACTCATGGCAGCCATTTACTGTCAATATAAAGCCTGGAAGATCCAGGGTGTTCATTGATATAACTCTGATTGTGTTTGTCTGAAAGAAGAAAGTCATATACACAGAAACTATCCCTTTAATACTAACACTTTCTGTTTATTAAAAACTACTATGTCTACTGTTAGAGTAACTGGGATATTGTATGTTGCTTTGGATAAAATGTCATTGTAAATGTATACATTGTATGTAGGTATTTTTGCATGTTCTAAATTATGTACTAAACGTGTTTCCTATAATTTTATTATTTATTTAACTTGACATACAATGCTTTTGTACAATGACTAATACTGTGACTGTAGAATATGTTGTTAATTTTACAGAAGTTGGCTGAAAATGTTGCTGTTGTTTTTATGCATTTCTGAGTACTGTGCTCTTTTCTCTACTGTCCAAACATTTTAAACTGTAATATTTCTGGAAAATGAATGATTACAATGTATATCTACAGACATTGTCTTTGTATTATGAATTTCAACATTTTTATGCAACATTTTTTGATTATTGTAGTTAATAATATCTGTATTTTAACAAAATGATTCCAGGTAGACATAAAATAACTTCTAAATACCTTTTAATTTTTCTGTAAAAAGAAGGATTAATCCTTTAAAAAATATGTGTTTACTCCGTTATAATAAATTATTTCTTAGTTATTGTACATGGAAAAACGGTAGTTTAAAAGTAAATTACTGTAGATGGACAGATCGGTTCTATAAAATAACTAATTAAAACCTTAAATTTATGGCAATTAACCTGAAAGTTGGTTGTTTTCTATGTAATTTAACATATATATAATATCTCTGGAATCCCTGCTGCCAGTCTTTTTACCATTTTTTAACAGGATTTTTTTTTACAGTGCAGGCAGCACGGGACACAAGCCACAGCGGTGAGAGGAGAGAAAAAAAAAAGATTTTATAGCCTGGAACTAATTATGATATGGCATATATGGCACATCCCTACCAGCAAACCAGCTTGCTGTTTGCTGAGCACATTATGTACATTATGTGTACATAAGCTTCAGATGGAACCATGGTGACATGCCTTTCATTCTGTTTGTTCTCAGGTCACTGTCCCTTCAGCTGCTGCTTTTAAAATAAACCTCATTCAGTTAATGTGAACTATATTGATGTCTTATTCAATCTATTATATTTTAAAATATATGACAGATATTGTAAATTAGATTATTTCATATTTAGCATGTATACAATATATAATATAATAATTATATATAATATATTATGTAATATAAATCAATATATTTTTCATATTTAAGACATATGTGCTCATATAAATCTGATTATATTATCTTGTACATTATATATAATTGTACAATATATATAATATTGTATCTTGTACAATATATAATTTCATATAATGTGGGATATATTTCAATATACATAATATATTCTTGTACAATATATATCTTGTACAATATATATAATATTGTATCTTGTACAATATATTATTTCATATAATGTGGGATATATTTCAATATACATAACAATATATTAAATAGTATAATAATATGTATTTATTCAATATATGAAAACGGCAATAATTGCAGTATTGTACCATATATTGCAATATATAACTTACATATATAATATATTATTATATAATATATGATATATTACTATGTAGATTTCACAATATATGGAGACACATGAAATATATTGTCACGTAATATATTGAGAAATATATTTTTGTTGCGTAAGGGTACATCCACCTGTAAAGTGAGTAACTATGATACCAGCCAGTGAGTGAAGCAAACAGGCAGGTCTTTATACTGTGGTGGTGATTGGGTGCACAGGTGTTCGTGATCAGTAATCAGGTGATTAGGAACGAGTGACTGTGGCTGGTGAGACAGACGTGAGCCTGGAAGGATTCTGGGAAATGTAGTTGGTGAAACCGGATTGAGTGACAGACAGTGTGGCGGATTTGTGACAGTAATAAGCCACTGGACGTCATAGTTTACAGTGACATTACAACAGCTAAGTGGGTATTTACGTACTCCACTCCACATCATGCCTAACAACAGTCCTTTGCTTTTCTAAAATCACAGTAAACCACAGGTTTACACACTCCACTCCACGTCATGCCAGACAACAGCCTTTTGCTGTTCTAAAATCACAGTAAACCATGGGGCTTATTGCTTTTCTAAAACAGTTATGTAAGGTTTCAGCAACAAAAATCTAATAAATGTGTTAATAATTCTTCCACCAAGCACTGTACTGTAGTTCTTCAGTCATTTTTAGCAGAATGGTTGCCAAGCAACACACAGACATAGCAATGTAGCAGCTGCAGTGGTGGTGCAGTTATACTGACGTAATCAGGTCACAGGTGTGTATTTATAGATTATTTTACAATGTCTTTGAACATGGGTCAGCCAATCATAATCAAATACTGGCACTATCTGTTTAATAATTTGCCATTAATTGCATATCCATCTAATTAAACGTAGAACAACAGACTAATAAATACCACCAATAATTAGACTCCAAATGTATTCTGAGTTCTGTTGTTCATTAACAACGTTTATTCATAGCTACTTTTCTTTTGCGGGACTACAACATGTAGATCAGGGGTGCCCAATATTATTCCTAGAGATCTACTTTCCTGCAGAGTTTAGACAGAGATTTATTTGGTTATATTATATTATATTTATCTGGTTCAAGTGTGTTTGATCAGGGTTGGAGCTGAACATTTCTTTATGGTGGGGCACTTATTAGTGGCAAATTTTGGTTGTTTTGGTAAACTAAATTAATAGTTCTCACTTGACATCAGAGGGATGTTCCATATTTTACTTGTTAAACATATTGAACTTGCTTTATTTGTGTCTTACATATATGTTTGGGCTTTCTTACAAAGAAGAAAAAAAAACTTTTCAAAGATTTTGGTTTTGTACTGGCATTCTTGAAGATCTGACTGAAGTGTGATGCGTCCTTTACCCAGGGACTGTCCCACAGCTGACTGGATGGTCATTGGTGTGGTTAGAGTGATGGGTAGGAGGCGGAACTTCTCACTGAACTCATCGAGCTTCTCACTGTTCAGCCTACCCTGAGTGGATGAGAGCATCTACAACATAAGAGTAAGTAGAAGCTGCGATAATAACTGGTATTTGGAGGAGCAAACAGGAGATGCAGGGTAAATGGAGAACTTAGCTTGATTGCATTGGTGCTTGTGAGGTTTATTCATGAAGTGGGGTATATAGCAATAAACAGGCGTAGTTCCAAAAAACAATAACACTTTCTCTTATCAGAAGTCCATGAAGGAGAAGCAGAGAATGTGTAGTGTGTAGTGCTTCACAGTCAGATGAGACAATACAATAAGAGTAAGTTTAAGGTTAGTATACTGTTGATGGTTAGAGATGTGATGGGAAATAGGTGATGGTTAATACTCTGGCATGTGAGATGGTACTGGCAGAGAAGAACCAGGCAGAGACCTGACAGGTACAAGACACAGTAGAAAGAGAATTACACAAAACAGGTCTTGTGTTTTTCATTAGTGATGTCCCAGATAGCATGGGGACATTGATACAATGTTGAGTTTTGATCCAAACCATCATTTTGGTTGTGACTGACATTTCAATATTCAAAGTATGTTGGATCAAGACTGAAATTCTGATAGCTGACAGCACACAGGGGTAAAGACAGTGACATTGAACTAACAGTGATTTGTAGTTGATGAGTACAACATCATGCCGGCATGCCGGGGTGTGTCAAACCATGATGGGCATTTTCCATTGCTTTAGCTGATTTGCTCTAATCCACTGGGGGCTTGGTTTCGGGCTGGACCTTCATGATTTTAGTAATTCTATTTAAAAATGATTTTAGTAATTCTATTTAGAAATGAAAATGTGCACTTATCGGTAAACCTCTGTTTTGGTTCTGCGTGTGCACTCCTCAGTAGTCTAACTGATACAGTACTTCCTTATTAGAAAGAAAACACAGGTGCATCCTATACAGAAGTCTTGTTTGTTGAACCACCTGCATGGGTTTCAAATGATCAAATTATAATAATATATAATATATAATCAAATTATTTCTCTGTTCCTTTGATTTATTGCTACTTAATCTAATAAGACACATTAATTTTAAAAGTTATTAAAGTGTTTGAATAAACCATCCATTTTTCTAAATTCTTAAAAAAGTGCATGCATCTTGCTTTAGTAATACTTATTAGGATTTTTTTTTTTAATGAAAGTTCCAACAACATTTAACGCATTTCTTGATGTGCATGGACATGAACATGAGCAAGAATATCATACTTTACACATAACCCATATGTTGCATTTATTACTAAAAGCTTGCAGAGCACCTTGGCTTCTTCCCTTTGAAGGCAGATGAGTGTGGACAAATAAAAAAAATGAGAAGCACCTTCCTGTTAATAGTGACACTGATTATACTTTGAGTTGTAGTCGACAGGATCATCACCTGACCTGGAACGTGACACTATTCTGTGTCTTATGCCCTGCTTCTTTATTACTGCTTAAAGGAGAACTCCACTTCCAGAACAACAATTTACAAATAATTTACTCACCCCCTTGTCTTCCAAGATGTTCATGTCTTTCTGTCTTCAGTCGTAAAGAAATTATGTTTTTTTGAGGGAAACATTTCAGGATTTTTCTGCATATAATGGACTTCATTGGTGCCCCGAATTTGAATTTCCAAAATGCAGTTTAAATGCAGCTTCAAAGGGGTCTAAACAATCCCAGCCGAGGAAGAAGGGTCTTACTAGTGAAACGATCAGTCATTGTTTTCGAAAAAATGAAAAAAATTTGAAAAAAAATTGTATACTTTTTACACGCACAAGCTTGTGTAGCACAGGCTCTAGGATGCGCGTCCACGGGTCGTTATTGAACGATTTGTTCATTTTGAACGAATCTTTAATGTGACTCGGGAAGAAACAAGTCGTTTTGGGGAGTGATTCATTCAGTCGTGCATGCGCAACATCCTGTTGGGTTCTGTACTGGAATTAGTTCACCTGTTTCGAGTCTTTGGGTTTTTCAACTCATTCGTTCATCTTATGGGGCTGTCACGTGATGCTGATTTAGCTAAAATGAACTAAATGACTCGAAAAAATATTTGTTCATTTTGCTGAACGAGACTCAAAGGTCCGAGTTGGTAAAATGATCCGAACTTCCCATCACTACTCCGAATCACCACAAGTTCATCGTCTGTGTACTCCGGCTCAAAAAGGTAGAGTATGTCGAAAAACTCCATCTTATTTTCTCCTACAACTTCAGAATCGTCCGACATCGTTGTACCTTTTTGTTTGTAAACAGTGTTTGATTTACTTGCACTTTCTTAGTCTTTGCGTGTTCGCATTGTAAACACTGGGTCTGTGGTTCCACCTATGTTCCTTTCGACGTGATTCAATAGTATGTGAACGCACATCCCAGAGCCTGTGCTACACAAGCTTTTGTGTTTAAAATGTATACAAATGTTTATTTTCTGAAAAAAATGACCGATCGTTTTGCTAGATAAGACCCTTCTTCCTCAGCTGGGATCGTTTACAACCGCATTTGAGATCGTTTGAAGCCACATTTAAACTACATTTTGGAAGTTCAAAATTGGGGCACCAATGAAGTCCATTATATGGAGAAAAATCCTGAAATGCTTTCCTCAAAAAACATAATTTCTTCATGACTGAAGACAGAAAGACATGAACATTTTGGATGACAAGGGGGTGAGTAAATTATTTGTGAATTGTTGTTCTGGAAGTGGACTTCTCCTTTAATCAGGTAATTGTTCATATTCCTGAATCTGTATTAAATTTGATGAATGCAACTGATCCCCATTCAGTTTAGCCTGTTCCCACTGAAACACAAACTACACCTGTTTATGAGAAAGTGACAGACATGGCTACTTTGTGATATTTAAACAGTAAGGTATACGCAAGTTGATTTTTTTTTTTTTATGTATAAAAAGTAAATCATAGTGTTTAGTATATTAACATTCTTGAATATGACAACTGAACTGAGTTGCTCTTAAGTAACATCATGCTTTCTTTTTCAGATTTAAGAAAACCCAATTGAAAAGAGGCAGTACACTGATGCAAGCCTTTTCAAAACTTGAACCATTTGACAATTTGTTATAATTTAAATAATGTTGTTTTTAAAGGTTGTAATGCTTTTGCCTTTTTTTCCCTGCATTTTTTTTTTTTTCTTTAAGAATTTTAATTTCTGGGTTTTATTTTTGTCATTGATTATGTTAAACTGATAATAAAAATAAATTAAATAAATTTATTCAGCTGCTGAAAAAGGTGTCATTTGTGTTTGAAAATGTTTTCCCCAAACTTTGAAATGGTGAAAAATAAAATATTAACTTAATACATCAGATGACAGTGGGTTGACATTTCAGTTGTTTTTCAAAAGTGAAAAGGCCAACATCATATTAACATTGATCAAACAATATTTTTAATGATAATTTTTGTTCATTTCAATATTGATTCAACAGTAATCATGCAGAATCAACATAATAGTGTAACGTTAATTCACTGACATTACCATCGATTATTTTTGTTAAATGCAATAGTGCTTCAACATTGGTGACGTGGAATCAATCACAGTATAACATTAATTCAACAATATTACCATTGATTATTTTTGTTCATGTTTGTTTGTTCAGTGTTAATTCAACAGCAGTGATGTAGAATCAATCATAGTATATCACTGATTTTGATGATTGATTGATTTTGATAACATTAATTATTTTTAACTTTTGGTTGAAATCTCACTATTGTTTCAACATTAATTGCAGGTGCAAAGCGATAATAAATCAAATCTCTTCATAATGTTGATTCAATGACATTTTCTTTTTTCTTTTTTTTGTGGTTGAAATCTCACCATTGTTTCTACATTAACTGAGGGTGCAAAAGTGATGTTGAAAAAATATTACTTTCCAATGTTGAATCAATAATACACCCATTGATTTGAGGTTGAAATCTCAACATTGTTGAAACATTACCTGTGCAAAAGTGATACTGAAGCTGTTTTGTAATGTTAATTCAATGCAATTAATGTTGAGCCATCAACACTGACTTTATTTTAACGGATGCTTGCTATCTGGGGTGCCATTTTGAGCTATGATTTAACCTAACCCTTTACCTAAGAAAGAGCATTTTATTTGTTTTTGGGTCTTGAAGTGACTTTTATGTAGGTGCTATTAAAAAAAAAAAAAAAAAAAAAAAAACAGTGCACTGTGCAGGATTACTCATATTGTATAGTCTCTTCTGACCTTGAAGCATGTTACAGATGCTTCTGTGGATCTCTGCATTTTTCTAACATTTGACATGCTTGTAACAAGAGTATTTGGATTCAAAAAAAAAAAAAAAAAATCTACATTTTAATTAGATCAGCGTCTTCAGTCGTCTTCAGTCATACACAGCGTGAACTTCATCTAGCCATAATTGGCTCTGCACTTTGTTGATACGATGCCTTTAAAATGAAGACGACACAAAGAGATACAGGAATACTTGGAAGTAAGGAGGAATAAAGAGATAGGAAAAGCTTCTGAGGACGAAATCATAGCATTGAGGATTTATAAAAGATAATAAGCAGAATAAGCTTTTAAATGATCCAACGCTGCACTAGCAGCTAAGCGCAGGAAGAGAATATCATCATAAAAAACACTCACTATTAAACAGCACTTGCACATACACATGCACATGCAAATAGATGCCGTTTACTCATCTGAACTGGACATACCTTGCTTGCCCTGCCATCTGCCTACGCTCTTCCTTGTTTACTTGTCCTGTCTCCAGGTCTGACTAGTTAGCATAATTGCCATTCCACACTCTTTCACAGTTCATCTGTCTACCCTCAAACAGACTGTCACGTGTGTGTGTGTGTGTGTACAATTAATGGTGCTTGCTAAGGCAATGAATATTATGCTATGGACATCAGGGCTGTAGCTAGGGGTAAGAAGTGGAAACCATATTGGAACCAGAATTCCTATATGGCTCTAATGGGCATGAATGATACCTCTAATTGTGAGGAAAGATTACTATATATATATATATATATATATATATATATATATATATATATATATTAAATGATCACCAGTAACTTGGCAGATAATAAATGAGTAAAGAATCACTAATACTGACATGAAATATAGGACCCAACCCAGCTAAGGGGAAGCAAACACCTATTAACCATTTAGAATTTAGAACATCCTACAAATCAAACAACCACACAACAATTTTTGAATAGAACATTTTAGCAAGTCAGTAGCATCATGACTTCTACATGGATGAATATCACAAACATTTTCTATTGCCAACAAAATCCTTGAATCATAGAGAAACATAATCAGCATTGAGTATGACACCACTACAAATCATTATCATGCATCGCTTTTTAGTTGAAGGACAGTTAAACTTAAAATTGAATGCCACACATCCTACAGATAACATGTTTCTTTGGTCATGATCAAGGTGGATATGATTTGTAATACTCTCTCTCTCTCTCTCTCTCTCTCTCTGTGTGTGTGTTGCATGCTGGGAGCGAAGGTGGCGTGTGAGAGGCACGTGTGGGAGCGTGAAGTTCTAAAACTTTGCTGTATTTTTTTTTTCCTTTTTTTTGGAGGGATTTATTTATTTAATTACTATTATTTCTTTTTTTCTCTTCTTTGGGGCACTGATATATTAGTTAGTTTAATTTATACGCAGCGTTTTAGTGAGGCGGGATGGCGTCTACCCCTGCTGGGGAAGAGCCATCCCTCTCGCTTAGGAATGGTTTCAGGTGCGTTCCCGAGGCAGGTACTATGATTGAGGATGTGCTGTTAGCAACAGGACAACAGGTAGGCCATGAAAATATTGTTTCTGCCTCTCGCATGAATAAAGCGGTTGTTGTTTTTCTAAAGAATGAACAACTAGTAAGTCATTTAATTGAAAGCGGCATGTGGGTGAAAGAAAGTTTTGTGCCCATTACACCACTGCATGCTCCAGCTACGAAGGTGATAATTTCTAATGTACCACCGTTTGTTAAAGATGATGCGATAGTACGAGAATTAACTCGATTTGGAAAGATGGCAAGTGCCGTTAAAACGATACCGCTGGGTTGTAAATCTGCCGAACTTAAACATGTCTTGTCTTTCAGACGGCAAGTGTTTATGTTTTTATCATCTCCTACTAAAACACTAGATATTTCGTTTCGAGTAATGTGTGGGGAAAGCTCTTACATGGTTTACGCTAGTACTGACAGTCTGCGTTGCTATGAGTGCGGTGAAACCGGTCATAAGAGATTTTCCTGCCCTCATAATCAACGGGCAGAGGAAGTTGCAGGGACATCAGGAGTGTCGGGTGTGAACAGTGTGGAGGAAAGGCCTCTGAGCAATGTAGGGGCTCAAAGTGAGGAAGGACAAATGAGGGAAGTTGATGGTGGTGACATCAACATTAACAGAGTGGAGGTGAATGACAGTGCTTCTGGTAGTATAGTTAATAGGAATGAAGAGGATGCGTTTAATGGATGTAGTGTTACTGTTGCGTTGGATCACAATGATGGGATGCAAGATGGCGATAAGAGATTAAATGATGAGGTGGAGAAAGATTCAGAGGATGAGAGCTTTCGGGATGATGATTCATGCACTGATGTAGATTATGGTAAATCTGGGGATTTCTATTCTGTGGATCAGATAAACAACTTTCTAGATGAAACTAAGGGGAAGTCTGTTGATATTGAAGAGGTTTTTCCTGATTTAGATAAATTTGTTGCATCTGTAATGAAAGCAAGGAGGGAATGTAGCGTTGAAGTTTTGTCACAGCAAAAAAGGTTCAGGCTGAAGAAGTATTTGACGGCAGTCAGGCAAAAAATGAAAAATGAAAAGGTTAGACGTCGTTCTACTAGGACAAGCTCTAAATAAATGCACATGGGGACTTGGCTTTCACTCTACTGTTTTCTCTTTTTCCTTTTTCCCTTTTCCCTGTTTACTATGGATGTTCTTAAAGTAGGGTCCTTAAATGTAAATGGGGTTAGGAATAGAAGTAAATGGTCATTATTAAAAGAATGTATAGATTTAAAGGGTTTTCAAGTTATGTTTTTACAAGAAACACACAGTACTGAAGACAATGGAATTGATTGGGGAATGTGGTGGGGGGGTGATTGTGTATTAAGTCATGGTACCAACCTTTGTGCAGGAGTTGCAACTTTGTTTTCACCCAGATGTAGAGTTAATATTTTGTCTAAATCTGAGATAGTAAAAGGGCGCCTCCTTGTTCTCAAGGTGGGAATCAATGAATAGTGTTTTTAATCTAGTCAATGTTTATGCCCCTACAACGGGTAGAGAGAGTATTGCTTTTTTTCTTAAATTTAAAGATGTGGTTTCTTCCTTTTCTAATGATGGTTTTCTAATAATTGGAGGAGATTGGAACTGCACTTTGGATTTTATTTATGACAGGAATGGGGAGGAACCCCATTTTATGTCCGCCTCTTGTTTAAAGGAGATTGTTGCAGAGTATGGTCTTATTGATGTGTGGAGGGAGAAAAACAAGGAAATTAAACAATATACATGGATAAAAGTAACAGAAAATAGGATAAGTGCAGCACGGTTAGATAGATTTTATGTTAAGAATACAATGCGAAGTAGATTGGAAGAAGCATGTATAAGACCAAGCTCAATTTCAGATCATCATTTAATTTCACTAAAGTTATTTTTAACTCAAATGATGCCTCATTGTTTTTATTGGAGATTTAGTCATAAGCTGTTGGAGAATCTTGACTTTCATGAAAAGTTAAAAATTTTTTGGAATCAGTGGACTGAACAAAAAAGCAATTATGAAAATCTTCTTCAATGGTGGGAAGTGGGAAAAGCCCAAATCAAACTTTTCTGTCAACAATTTTCGTCACAAATTTGGATTAGTATTAGAATGAAAATGTCTCAATTAGAAGAAGATATCTTTGTTCTATATGATTCACTGATAAATAAGAATGATATTGCAGTGCAAGAGAAATTGTTGTGTAAAAAACAGGAGTTAAGAAATATTTTACATGAAAGAGTTAAATCAGCACTTGTTAGAACAAGGTTTACTACCATCAATGATATGGATGCACCTACAAAATATTTTTTTAATTTGGAAAAAAAGGTGGTTTATGATAATCCAATGTATTGTTTATGAAGGCCAGATGGAAGTTTTACATCTGACCCCTTATTGATGAGAAGACTTGCTATTAAATTTTATTCAGAATTATATGCCAAAGAGATTTACCAACTTTAAAAGAAGAAGATAGACTGTCTCTTGATCTTAACATCACTTTTGAAGAGGTAACTGATGCTGTAAAGCAACTTTCAACAGGATGAGCACCAGGCTATGATGGACTTACATCTGAGTTTTCTCTTTGGGGAGTAACTGGACAAGATTTTTTTTAAAGTTTTAGAAGAAAGTTTTAAGTTAAAGATTCTGCCAAAAAGTTGTCAAAGAGCAGTCCTTTCTCTTCTTCCGAAGAAAGGAGACTTGTGTTTGCTTAAAAATTGGAGACCTGTTGCTGTTCTCAACTCAGATTATAAAATATTGTCTAAATGTATTGCAAATCGACTCAAAAAAGTATTGGATTTCTTGATTCATGATGACCAGACTTATTGTATTCCAAAAATATGTATTTATGATAATTTGTTTTTAATGAGAGATCTTTTAGAATATTTAAGATTGTACAATGTTAATGTTGGAATTGTATCTTTAGATCAAGAAAAAGCATTTGATCGTGTTGATCATCAATATTTGTTTCATGTATTAATATGCTTTGGCTTTGGGGATAAGTTTATATCATTGATCAAATTGTTGTATAAGGGATCTGAGTGTATGATTAAGGTAGGAGGTGGTTTAAGTGTACCAGTTAAAATGCTAAAAGGAATTAGACAAGGTTGTCCAATGTCTGGTCAACTGTATAGTTTGGCAATTGAACCTTTATTATGTTTGTTAAGACGCAACTTAGTGGGTATGACCATAAATGGTAGTTTGAGAAACAAGTCTATTTTATTGTCTGCATATGCTGATGACATCACTGTTATAATACAACAGCAGAACGATGTACAGATTTTAAAGGGGGCTTTAGAAATTTATGAAAGCGCTTCGTCTGCCAGGCTTAACTGGGACAAAACAGAAGCTTTGTGGTATGGATGTATCGATGATAGTGTTTTGCCTAAACTCCCTAATGATATTCAGTGGGGTAAAACTGGTTTTAAATATTTGGGGGTGTTTTTAGGTCAAGATGAGTATAAAAAGAAAAATTGGGAGGGTTTGTTGGAGAAAGTCTGTGCTAGGTTGTCTAGATGGAAATGGATGCTACCCCAGCTATCATATAGGGGAAGAGTTCTGATTGTTAATAATCTTATTGCATCAATGTTGTGGCACAAACTGATGGTTGTGGATCCACCAGTGACGCTAATCCAGAAAATTCAAAGATTACTTGTAGACTTTTTTTGGTCTGGTCAGCATTGGCTGAGAGGTGCTGCTCTTTATCTGCCAGTTCAAGAAGGTGGCCAAGGACTGATAGATATTCGGGCTAGAGTGGTGGCCTTTAGGCTGCAGGCCATTCAGCGCCTTTTGTACCATCAACATTGTGGATGGATGGATTTAGCATGTGCTTTGTTACGCAAGGCTGGACGAATGGGGCTGGACAGACAGTTATTTATTATGGCCCTAGAGAGAACTTCTCTAAGTGGTCTTAACTCTTTCTATCTCAATGTGTTGGACCTATGGAAATTGTTTTCTGTATTAAGAGACTGGTCAAAACCAGACCTGTCACTGTTAAATGAACCCCTTTTTTTAACCCACTTTTCCCTGGTGAGTTGTTGAACTCTGTGACCATAAGGACAAGATTGAATTCTGCTGGAGTATCTACACTTCGGGACTTAAGGGAAAGAGATGGATGGATAAAAGCTGAAAATCTTGCCCAAAAAGTGGGCTTTAGATCTGTGCGACTCGCTAAGTGAGTGCTTGAGGAACTGGAAACTGCACTCCCTGGTCCAGTTAAGATGTTTTTGAAGGGGATGTGTAATGAAGAAAACACAGAATTTAATTTTTTTCCAAAATTTACTTTACTGATTAAAAAAGAGAACATCAAGAAGAAAGACAAGCAAAACTGTTATCGTTGAGTACTCCACAAATGGGGCTCTTCAGTAATTTATCAAAAAAGTCTGTGTATACAGCATGTATTAAAATTTTGAACTATCAAAGCCTTAAAGATTTACTGGAGAGCAAATGGACTTTGTGCTTTGAATCAGGCTTTTCCCCGAAAGGTAGCTGGCGGTCCCTGTACAAAAAACCCATTGAGAAGAGAGTAGGAGATCTTCAGTGGAGAATTGTACATGGGATTTTAGCCACGAACAGACACATTGCACGACTGAATCCTTTAGTTGGGGAGGGATGTCCTTTTTGTAATATTTCTGAAACGGTGATGCATGTTTTTTTGGAGTGTTGTCGTTTAACAAATGTAATGCAGTTTGTGAAGGATTGGAGTTTGAAATTAATGGGTGTGTTTAATATTCCTCTGTTTATCTACGGCCCAAAATACTCAGTGGAGAATAAGGAAATAGTGATCATTCTCAATTTTCTGTATGGAATGGTGAAGTTGGCAATATGGTGTACTAGAAAAAACAAAGTGGAAGGAAGGGGTTGTACTGATCCTGTTTTATTGACAAAATGTTTTGTCAAAAAGAGGTTAATAGTGGAGTTTGCTTTTTATAGTCTTACACATAATGTTCATTCTTTTTTTAAACTTTGGGGTTTTGATAATTTTTTGTGTGAATCTGATGAGAGTGGAGGTTTTATTGTAAATGGTTTTTAGGTTTTTATGTTTATCTCCCTCTATCAATGAGCGATGTGTGATGAATGAATAATCATGTGATTGTGATGTTAATGATCCCAAATATCATTGATTTATTAAAAGGTATTTTAAAAGTCAAAGTCTCTCTCTCTCTCTCTCTCTCTCTTTCTCGCTTTGTCTTTGATGCATTTGGATTCACAATTAGTAGAAATAATTGCAGATGGTGGTATAGAGGTATTGATAGGGTGCTGATACTGATATTTCTAATTGTGTTTCAGCAGGAGAAACTAAAGTTGGAGATTTGTTGGATTTATCAAAGAGGGAGTGGCTTTCAGTACAGGTTTTCACTAAGAAGATAGGAAGTAGGTCAGAGAGAATAGTGGGGAATATTTTAAAGAGGTTGAAAACATCTTTTCCTAAACCTTTACAAGAGTTTACAACAAATTTTATGTTTGACATTTTTATAAAGGTACCTTTTCCAGAGTTGTATGTAACTCCAAAGATAGATCAGCATAGAAATGATAATGGCGATGATGCAAATATGTTGCTGTCTTTCAAAGGTTTACAAAGTCTTCCTTTTTCTATGGCAAGCAAACAAAATTTATATAATATTTGTGTAAAGTCTTTTTTTGTTGGACAGTTAGGAGAGAGAAGAGATACAAAATGGAGAACTTATTTTTCTTTACTTGAAAGTAAATCACCTTCTTGGCGTTCCTTGTATAAAAATCCTCTACCAAAGAGGTCTGGTGACTTACAGTGGCGAATCTTGCACTGTTCTTTGGCAACAAAAGTGTTTTTGTTTAAATGTAAATTTTCAGATTCTTCGCTTTGTATTGTGTGTCAAAAACCTGAGACAGTGTTTCATATTTTTTGTGAATGTTGTAAATTATTTCCTTTGTTTAATATTTTAGATGGAATTTTTAATCGGTTAGGTTTAAATTTTTCAAAAATAATGTTTATACATGGATATGAATATTCTCGTAATAAGAAAGAGGTTTGCACATTCTTAAACTTTTTACTTGGACAAGCAAAGTTGGCAATTTGGAAGGCTTATAAAATTGGAATGGAAGGTCAGGAAGTAAGTATGGTCAATTTGTTTAAAGCCCTGGTGGAATCTAGAATTTGTCTGGAATATGAATATTATCGAGCAAATAGTGATGAACTAATATTTCGGAGTAAGTGGTGTTTAAATAAAGGTTTGGTTTTCGTAGAAGATGAAAACCTAATTTTTAATTGGGAATAGTTTTAAAAAGATGATTTATTTATTTTTGTGAAAGTGTTTTTCAATGTTAAAATAAATAGCTTTACTACAGCAATTGCTCATTCACAGCAATGTTTTACATTTTTGGCAACCAGATTATAAGTACTTTTCTTGTAATATCCTTTTGTAAAGATATTTGTTTTCTTTCTTTCTTTCTTAAACATATACATATACATATACATATACATATAAACATATACGTATACGTATACATATAGATATAGATATACATATATTATCTATTTAAAATGTATTGTCCATAATCTTGTATGGATTAAAGAAAAAAATTGATGATCAAAATTTAACATTTATTTATTTATTTATTTATTACAGTGCGCAAGGAACATGCCGTATGAAAAGCGATTTATGAGACGATTGCTAATAAAAAGCAACAGTATTCACTTTACAAGCATTCGGTTAAACGATTTCTAATATAAACAAGGAAGGCAAGGAAATATTTAGCGGTATCGGTGTGACTAAATCGATTGGGGGTTTTGACAAGACGAGAGACACTGGGTTGTCTTTAATGAAGATGCACAGCCTATAACAAACCTGCGGTATCACCAACTCGCGCAAGGTCATCATTGACATTTACATCAAAGGGTGTCGTGTCTTCCGTTCATGAATTGTTAAACGTTTGTGAGATAACCAGAGGAAGGCGCGGTTTAAAGACGTCAATTCACTTAGATGTCGTGGCTAGGTGAAACAAACTGAAATTGCATGAAAGCGATAACGTTTTGCTGCTCATAGATCGAGTCTGCTGTTAAGATTCAGGCGCTGCCACTCTCGTGCGATACACACGACGCGACACATAGCCTACATCTGTATTTTCTTCCTGGATACTGCAAGATGATGGAATCGACATCTGCAAATTATGCTGATTTCGTGCAGAACTGCATTTGTTGTACAACACCATGGGCATGCAATAACTGGGAATAGTTCCGGATTGATTTCAGTATATTTTAATACCCTAAACGGACTATCCTTCTTTCAGGATGATAGATGAACGAATCATTTGGAGGAACTTTTTCACCCCTACACCTGGCGATCTACCTAGACGTTTGCAAAATGGGTCAACCGAGGAACCGATTTGGATCACCACCGTGGCAAACATAGGACGTCCGGACCCCAGACTGCCTAGTTTATCCACATATCTGGGACTTTTTGTATGTTTGCTGCTGTTTCTTCTGGCCCTAATGATTGTGATGCTTTACCGGATGAAACACACTATCGCCCCGTTACCGTCAGATGTGGAGAGCGTGGGGCAAACAGAGATGTTTCCTGAGGTAGAGTTACGCGCTGTCTGATGATGTGGATCCATACGCCTCGCTGTGGTTTTTTTTTTTTTTTTTTTAATAATAATCGATATTTTAAACTGTTGAGATTATTAATTAGCTACCTTAAAAAGAGTTACCATTTAATTAATGAGAACAATGAGATGATTATGACGTACACATGGTGAGTGTTTAATGGTAAACCTATATGATGATGATGATGATGATGATGATTTTACATCGATATTTTGCTGCTTTTACAAATTTTCTAACTGCTGTTGCTGAGTTCAAAATCGTTTAGTATTACTAGTAACTATGTCCTAATTCACATTATTCAGAAAACGTGAGAAATGTTCCTGGATAACCTACTACTTTTTGCAAGATTCCGAAGAGTGGCCATTCAACTGACATTTTACTGTCCCATTAAGCCCCAGGAGAGGATTTGTTAAGTGCTGGTAGGTCATGACAACATTGCAAATGTAGTACATCTGGATTAAATTCATACTACACGCTATCATAATCAGTGGTGGAAATTGCAAAAATTTACTGGGGGGACTCTAGCTTGATTGGGGGCTTTTGGATGTATGTAATTGTAAAACCCTTTATAATCCATAATAACATTTATTAACAACTCATCATATTTTTTCAAACTTTCATGTATATTATTTTGCAATTCTGGTCAAAAAAAAAAAAAAAAAAAAAAAAAAAAAAAAAAAGAATGATTTAATAATTGTCTCTCATTGGGCTGATTAGCTAAGCCCTCAAAACACTTCTTACAGTATTGCATGATTTGTAGATTATATTTAATAGTTTACACTTTGCAGAAACTTTTGCAGTTAGTATTTAAAAGGTAACATTACATTCTTAAGGGCACTTACATTTCTTTTCAGATGCACTAATGCTCCTACTTAAAAAAAAAAAAAAAAATAAAATAAAAAATAAAAATAGGAGCTGATTGATCTGATTAATGACAGAAATGAACCTTCCCATTATAAGGTGATATTTGACCCCTTAAAGGTTTTTTTTTTAACCTTTGTAATGCCATTTTTCTAGTTTTATTAAATGTATGTCATCTTTTGTGCCAAAAAATTAGATTTAAAAAAAATTAGATCTATCAAAAAAATTTAATTGAACAATAAAATCAGGAGGAATAAGTCACCAGCATCAACAATTTATCTTTGCATGGCACAGAAGAGCACAACTATAGCATTAAGGAATATTTGCAGACTCTTTGACAAGACTCAGAGGAGGTATTAAAGCATTTCATAATAACAATGTTATGAAATTAATGTTTTAAATATAAAATTTTACATTTAAAAATCTAATGATTTAAATTTCTCAATTTATACTTTAAAAATGAAACTAAAACCGCCTGTTGTGATTCTTTCAAACGGCTGATTGACTCACTAGATTTGTTAAAAAGCGCAAATTCACTCATAAACAAAATAATGCTGTGTTTGCTTGGAGATGTGCAGCAGCTCAATTGTGACTTTGTTTGGAACTATTTTTGCTGACAAAATAGAGCACAATCAGGCAACAGTCTTCCTAAATTGTAAGTGACTTAATATTAATTTTTGCATAATCAAAGATGTATAAAACTGTTATATAAATTCAATTTCACACATGCTCCCGTTATAATCATTTGAAAAGCTGTCAATTGTCTTAGTTCATCACAATCTCACAAACTTCTATTTTAATTAATGAAGCTCTCTACACTGCACACTAAATCTATTATTTACATGATCTCTACACTTTGTTATAATGAATGACAAACTACAGTCTGCTTTCATGATCTGTATTATGGCCAGTCAAAGACGGCATTGTGCAGCGAACCATAGACATAAATATCCCATTACATTTTATTTAGTCTGCACTGCACTACATGTGCAGATTATGTGCAGAACTGGGATCAGTTCGTAGTCTTTTGAATGAATAAAATATAAAAAAATCTCTTTAATTTCCAAAAAAACGTAACTAGTTGGAAGTGAAATGCCATCTCCCTCGAAATTCACTCCCCAGACTCCGCCCCCCTGCGTCCCTCCTATTTCCAGCCCTGGTCATAATATATAAAACATGCTATTTTAATGGTCACAAAATAACTTATTCAAAAGAGATATCTACTCCGAAAGCATGCAGTTTTGGATTTAGCCTTACAGTGAATGTGCATGTGCAGTACAAACGCAGTCCAGATGTACTACATGTTGGCTTTGTCGTGTGATCTATGGTGTGAATTGAAACAATACTCACGTTTGAGATGAGCAAAATCTGTGCAGAACCGATCACCTGTGATCACCGCAAAATGCATGCCGGTTAGAAATGTGTCAGAGTTACGTCCTCCATGTTCTGATGTCATCCTAACGCATGACAAAAAACTCTCATGACGCAGTTGCTCTCCACTGACTGCGCTGATCAAAAGCATGATGGGAAATGACTGGCTGATGACACAGCTTAATGCTCTTTGGTTCAGACAACCATGATGTTGCATTCTCTTCTAAAATGTTTTATTTTTTCAAATCAGATTTCATGTGATTATGTGTTTAAATTATGCATGAATACACTATGACAGTGCGATCTCTGTGTGAGATATGTGATTGTTGTCAAATTTTTATAAAAATCTAAAATACATCAAATATTATTCGAAAGGTGTCTTCGACTTAATGCAGCACTGCAGAAATCGATCGAAATCTGACTTGAAGTAGTGCATGCCGGTTAAAAATGTCCGACTTGAGTACCATGATAGCACTCCGATTTTCAGCCAGCTAACTCGGCACAGTTTCCCCAGAGTGGCTGCAGGAGCTTTGATGATGACACAGTTGTTTTAGATTGGCCAGATTCACTGCATCACAATGATCACGTGTGTTTTGGGTTTATTCTAACATTTTCAAATCCAATAATGGCCACAAAGCTGTGTTTTTAGAACAGGTTTTTATTTTTTATTTTATTTTTTTTACTTTTTTGTTTCTGTTGGTAATGAAAATGTTTCTGAAACGTCTGTGTATTTGACAAATATTGTATTTAATGGGATAGTAAAGTGTCAACTGAATGCATATTCAAGAATTTGGGTGAAAGTAGTTGGGCATCTGGTTACTTTTTTTGCCTACTGTTTATTTACTATCTATTTATCTATTCACACTTTGCAAGTGTGAAATGTTAAGGTTTGTATTGTTTCAGTATTAAGCATTCCTGTAATTTCTTGCAAAATCTCACAAGTATGCAAATTGAATAGGAAGAAACTGGATATGCTCCATAAGAGAAAAAAGGCAAAACAAATCCAGACTGTCAAACTAGTGCCCATCCAAAGACATGCTGATGGGCAGGACAGATGAGGTAAATGAGCACAAATGTCCTCTGGCAACAAACAAAATAATGCTCATTACTGGCTGATCCCCTGGGGCATTTTTGGTCCTATATCGAGTCAGTACTTTATTTGTTGATTTTATGCTGATCTGAGATGACATTTGCAGCTTCTATGTAAGGATACATTAGGCAGGGAGACTAGTCCAAAGTAATTTTGAGAATCTGAACATTATCCTGAATATTTACAAGGATGCATTTATTGTGTGTTTGAACACAAGGTACTCATTCAGACTTTATTTCCAGAACTTTTTTTTTTTTTTTTTGTGCTTTTTTTATTCTTTTTAAATTATTTATATAAAACTCTCAGCGCAACAAACCAGAGCATGATTTGAATCGAGCCATGCAAAACATGATACTCAGTTTTTTAATCCCACACAAGCATGCATAATCTGACAGACATTAGGAACACAGGTGTACTCCTGTATCATATTGAATCACCCTGTGTCTTATGTGCTAATGAAATGCTTAATTAAGGTGAGCCTGTGGGAAATTAATATTCAAACAACAGCGTTATTATAGGAGAGTGGGTGGCATATGTTTGTTGGGGTATAAGTGCTTCTGAGCTAATGGAACTGCCCTTTGTGCTCTCTAGAGCATGAAAGCTAATTGTTTGAGAGTGTGCCTGGTTTAGCATCCCTCTTTCTTTCTCTTCCCCTTTCTCAGGATGGGAGCGAGGTATCCATCAGTTCTGCTGACTGATCTCATCCAACCCTCATTTGCCGCTAACATGTGCGGAAGGCATGTATTTTGTGTGTTAATTAATATCAAATGCAATACTGTAATTCTGTTCTGTTTGTCCAGTTCTGAGTGGAGTATGTAAATATAAGTGTATATATGAGTGAACCTCAAAAAAAAAAAAAAAAAAACCTCAGGAAAAAAAAAAAAAAAAACCTCAGGAAAAAAAAAAAAAAAAATCTGGGGCATATTTCAGTCCATGAAAACAGAAAATAAATTATATTTTGCATGAACAAAATTAAGCCAAATTTATGAGCATTAATGTGGAAAAAAGTCAGTACTATAATACAACAATTAAAACCATCCTATGCTAACACAAGTATTCTCAGTAAAATTAGCACAATTTAAATTCAATACAAGTAAACACGGCCATTACCAAGTTTAATAATTGCTATTGTACTTTACTTATCATAACACAATATACATGATTGTCATGATACAATATAATGTCCTGACCTACTGAAAGTGGTGGGCGTGGATTTTAAATTATAATGAAAATAATGTCACAAAGACTAAACTGCTGCCAGAGCCACAGCTATCATATGCATGTAATACATGTCATACATGTAATATGCCAACAACAACAGTACATCAGAGACAAGTCTAAATAACACTTGTTGCTAATATTTAAGCTGGCATTGTTTATTATTAGGGTATATTTATATTTGAATGATCAAGTATGTGTCTGCATCCGACTTTCTATCTGCAACATCCTGTCATATTTTCATTAACTGATTTTGAGAATCACTTACTCTTGCTTAGAACAAATCGACCAATACATAGATCTCTTTTTTAGAACAATACCAACCAATACTTAAGTCTCTTAATTGTTTTTGAACACAGACATGTGACAACACTATAAATCTGGAAGATAATTTGTACTTACCTATTGTCTTACTGCCCAGTCCTAAAACTTGCTCTG
This sequence comes from Labeo rohita, assembly GCF_022985175.1. Taxonomy (NCBI): domain Eukaryota; kingdom Metazoa; phylum Chordata; class Actinopteri; order Cypriniformes; family Cyprinidae; genus Labeo; species Labeo rohita. Next base: position 7,092,504 of record NC_066873.1, read on the forward strand.
TCATAGACATAACAGTATAACTTTTTGTAACGCTGCTTTGAAATTATGTTTACTGGAAAAAAAAAAATTACATTTTATACATTGCAATTAATTGGTTAATGGCAGCCTTAAAAGTTATTTGTCTTGTAACAATGGCTAAACTTTTTGATGCTGAATAGAAACCATTTTATAAAGTCCTAAATAGAACCTTATGCCAGTCACACACACACACACACAATGATGGCCAAGTTTCAGTGAAATATCTTAACAGTCTTGTATTATGTCTTTGCTTGTCCATTATAACGTGTGTATTTTGGTGTAATTTGATTGCAGTTTCTCTCTTTAGATGATAGGTTGTGGGGCGTGACAGCATCCATCGAGTATAAATACACAGGATACACACGCAAAACTGTCTGCTGCTGCTGCCTCTTACGTTTCTTACTAAATACATCAGTGGATAAATAGATGCTTCGGGGTACATAAAGTCCTTCAAAGACAAGAGGAGTTGGGAGAATCCGTCATTCTGTTTAAAAAGCAGATTGTCTTTTGAAGACAAATTTTATTCATACTTTCATATCAGTTTCAGGTTTGCTGATCTTGTTGCATTTAAATGGTTTTAACAGTAGATGTCCTCACATTTTAAGCACATCTAAGCAGTGAATCTATCTAGTACAATCTGTCTGATCTCTAACAGTGAATTTATCTAACGCAGTCAATGTAGTGGAATAAAACAATACTCTGGATATCGGAGGTAATTTTATGTTCCTTTTCAGTTGGTCACTTTTGACGTCACGTTGATGACAGACGAACTGGGAATCTCGCTACAAAGACCAATCTACTTTGAGTGTAAACTAAACGAGCCAAAGCACAAGCATAAATAGGCAGCGGGTGCAACACATGGCTCTGCATCCCTCAATACTCTCGATGGCAGGGCAGACAGGGGGTATACAGAGATCCTCCCCAGTGGAGCGATGCAATTCCACTTACCAGGGTAAACCATGCCTTACCTCTCTGGCATGTGAGCCACCTGAGACTGGTCCCTGTGTTCCACCTAGCTGCCCCACTGTGGGTACGTTGGTGGTTCCACTGATCCTGCTTGCACGGTATCTAGGAGCCTAACACTGCCAGTCTTGATGGCTCCTTCGAACCATTAGACTCAGCTATGCTATTTAGTTTGCCCAGCAACCCACCAAATTCAGAGGCATCCACTTCACATCAGTAAAGGCAGCTGATGCTCCTGTCTTGTGTGCGGAGATTGCAGTCATACTGGCAAAGGACGTGAGCTGGTCCCTCCAGCCGATGTGAAGACAGGATTTTACAGCCTCTACTTTAATGTGCCCTAAGAAAGGCAGTGGGTTACGACCGATCTTGGACCTGTGTGTCTTGAACCGCGCCCTTCACAGGCTACAGTTAAAGATGCTGCTGCAGAAACACATCTTTGGATGCATTCATCCCCGAGAATGGTTTGCAGCAATCGAACTGAAGGGCGCATACTTTCATGTCTTGATCCTTCCACGCCACGGGCCATTTCTGAGGTTTGTGTTCTAAGGATGAGTGTGAGAAAGGTTCATTAATAATGGACAATGACCTACTATGTGTATGCGCACGAACGCACTCTTCCACATTCGCAGGGACTTTAATTTTGGTGGAATTCGGCGCATTCGACGGAGTGCATCACAGCACGGCACGTCTGCAATTCAGTATTGCATCAGTTGTAACCTGTCGTCAGCGAGAACGAGCTGCAAACTTCAGTGTCAGACAACAGTTATATAAGCATCCTTAATGTTCCTTTGAGTGTTTAAAGTTGTGTGCGTCCAGAGAGAAAGTGAGTAGTGTAAATTTCACTGTTATTTGAACTGAGTTGATTCTGTTTACTGAATAGGGAATATAATGTATGTGAATATAGTGATGTATGCGAAATGGATGCTAACGTGAAGTATAAGAGTATTTGAGACCACATTCAGTGTGAAGTATAATAACTCTTATACTGTTAAGCTGTTTATGTTTTATAATTATTTATTTGTTTTGCCATATTTTGTATACAATGCTATATTGTACTGATGTTTGGGGGAAGCCAGTAGCCTTTTGATACTTTATATGTTGTTATGAATGTAAGCATACTGACATTGTGTACTGTGATAAGAAGAAGCACTGCACGTTATCTTTTATTTCATATGTTGCAGACCACACACACACATCGACATTCAAGTCAGTGCTGACACTTCTACGGATGTAAAGTACAAGACTATACAGCTCTGCACAAGTACTTCTGCTCACCTCCTATGTGCAGAACAAGAACATTGACTAAGCACTTCACCAACACCTGGCTCCCCCTCCATAGCATATGCTTGTACCAATAAACCATTAAACTTGATTTTGTCTCCGCTCTGGTGTTCTAACTGGCACACCCGTACCAACTGGACCTCCTTAGCTCCGACTAGCACCTTACAGTCCTTAGCCCCTCAGCTACATTTGGTCCTGCGAGCCGGAGACGTAGCTGTTCCGGGAACATGCAGCAGAGTGGAGAAACATTGTGGGGTCCATCAACTCGACCTAAGCGGCAACGAAGAGCACCGCAGCACCTTGAAGACTATGAGCTTGGTCCAGTGAGACAAAGGACGCATGTCTCACCTCGCACAAGTTCATTACAGTATATGCATGGCGAAGAGGGCTGGAGCTCTTACCTAAGGTCTCCTCGTCAGGTGCAGTGGGAGTCAGATATTAGTGAGCACGCCGAAGAGTACTCTCCCAGGTATGATGTATATTCAACTGGGCTATGCAGAGAGTGGTTAAATACTCCTACACCATATAGAGAGGGAAGGAATGAGTGGTATGAGCTGCAGAGAGAAGACACATCATCACGCAGATCCACAGAGAATGTGCAGAGCGATTCTGCACAGCTTTGGGGTGTAGAGAGGGAAATTCGTTCTCCCACAGCATCAGGGAAGATGCTGGAAAGGGCACAAGAACCGTTGCCAGTACCACCACCTCCTATACAAGACGACTTCCCAGCCCGAAGGAAAGAAGATGAGCGTGATGACGGGTTACCGCCTCCACCCTGGCCCTCTAATGAACCAACGAATGATGAATGATGCCCTCCTTCCAGGACCTATCTTAGGTCCATCTCTCCTTGGTGTCCTGTTGCGGTTTAGGCAACAAGCAGTAGCAGTCTGCGGAGATATTAGGGGAATGTTCCATCAAGTCCAGCTTCTGCCAGAAGATCGGCCACTTCTCAGGTTTGTATGGAGAGATATGAAGCGGGAGAACCCCCCTGATATCTTCGAGTGGCAGGTCCTGCCCTTCGGCACCACCTGCTCACCTTGTTGTGCCACCTTCACTCTTCAATGGCATGTTAGAGATCAAAGTGTTCCAGAGGATGGTGTCAGAGACTCGGTCGAACGCTGCATCTATGTCGATAATTGCCTTCAGAGCTTGCCGACTGCATCTGAAGCCACAAAGTTGGTGGACAATCACAGGGAGATTCTAGCATCAGGTGGGTTTGAGATCCGCCAGTGGGCATGTAACATCCCAACTACTGAAGACAGCAAGGTCGGACAGTATGGAGCACTGGCTCTCACACGATGAAGCTGGGCTGTCCGAGTCAACTCTTGGACTTAGTTGGCATTGGGAATCGGACATCTTGGAGTATAAGAGCCGCCCACTGGACTATGGCACATTGACTATGCGCAATGTGTATAAAGTTCTAGCTCGACAGTACGATCCCCTAGGGTTCACATTACCCTACACAACCCGAGCCAAATTACTTGTCCAGAGCATGTGGGATAAGCACCATCAGTGGGATGACCCCCTCCTTCCTTGTATAGCCCTACCTCAAGCTTATGTTCCAGCTCATGTGGATCAAACCGCTGTCACACGCCAGATCCACATATTCAGTGATGCTTCGGAGAAAGCCTATGGCTCAGTTTCTTATCTGCGTACCGAGGACGCTCAGGGCCAAGTCTTCCTGTCATTTCTGGCAGCAAGATCGAGAGTTGCTCCCCAGCGACGACACTCAGTTCCACGTCTAGAACTCTGTGGGGCCTTAACAGCAGTCCAGTTGGCCAAGGTGTTGGAGAATGAGTTGAAGATTGACCAGGTCATCCTTTGGAGCGATTCCAGCACGGTGCTCACCTGGCTGCAGTCAGAATCATGCCGTTTTAAAGTATTTGTCGGTACCCGTGTAGCCGAAATCCAAGAGCTCACTAACCCCGATGCCTGGCGCTATGTGGATTCCTCACAGAATCCCGCTGATGATGTCACGCGGGGCAAGACTTTGGCAGAGCTTGCCTTGCCGAATCGCTGGAGCCATGGGCCCTCGTTCCTCCTTAAGGGACCTGACCACTGGCCATCTCAACCCCCCAGACTGCTTGATCCAGATTCGTCGGAGTACAGAAAGTCAGCCTTCTGTGGTATAGTGAACAACATGACCTGGCCATGTTCTCTACAAGGTAACCAACATACTTAGAAGGATCTGGTTGAAGCTGTGGTGTGTGAGCTTCACGGGGTGGCTGGACAAGATAACCCTGTTACTGCTTCAGATTACCGACAAGCAGAAATGGTGATCTACCAGAGAATCCAGAACGACTGTTTCCCAGAAGAACTGCAACACCTCAAGGAGGGTAAGCCAGTACCCAAAAGCAGTCGCCTACTTACCTTGTCCCCGGAGTTAGACCCGAAGAAGGTGATCATACGCGTTGGTGGTAGATTGCGGCAGGCTGAAGCTCTCGACCCTGCATTCAAACATCCAATCATCCTGGATCCTAGACGTCCAGCCACCAAGCTCCTTATACAGGAGTATGACGCTCGTCTTTGCCACCCAGGACCTGAACAGGTATATGTAGAAATGCGCCGCACCTTCTGGATCCTGCGTGGGAGAGAGGCGATCCGTCATGTCCGACATCTTTGTAAGGACTATAGAAGATGGATGGCTAAGCCGTCTGTACCCAAGATGTCAGACTTACCTGTGGCCCGTCTACGTCTTCATAAACCGGCCTTCTACTCCACAGGGGTAGACTGTTTTGGGCCTTTCCAGGTAAAGTTGGGACGCCGCTCAGAGAAGAGATGGAGCATTATTTACAAATACCTCACGACACGAGCGGTTCACCTGGACCTCCTACACAGCTTGGATTCAGACTCCTTTCTAATGAGCCTCAGAAGATTTATTGCCCGTAGAGGTACGGTAGCGGAACTCTACTCAAACCAGGGCACTAATTTCAAGGCAGCAGAGAAGGAGCTGCATGAGACATTTGATGGCCTATCCTCAAAGCTTCAGCAACTTCTAGCAAAACAGAAGATTACCTTCCACTTCAACCCCCCAGCAGCTCCCCATTTCGGTGGAGCATGGGAGCGAGAGATAAGATCAGTCAAATCTGCATTGTATACAGTTATAGGAGCTCAGCTGGTCTCCGAAGAAGTACTCTGTACCGTCTCGCTGGAAGTTGAGGCAATACTGAATACAAAGCCACTGGGATATACCTTATCCAATATCGCAGATCTGGATGCAGTCACGCCGAACATCCTCTTGATGGGGCGGCTGGATGGTGCTTTGCCCCAGGTGGTATACAACAAGAGTGAAGGCCTGAGCAGGAGAAGATGGAGGCACTGTCAGGTTTTGGCAGACCACTTCTGGTCTAGGTTTATAATGTACTATTTGCCAACCTTACAGCATCGGCAAAAGTGGCATACCACCGCTGTAGATCTCACGGTCGACAATGTTGTTCTGTTGATGGACCCGCAACTTCCTAGGGCTCTTTGGCCATTCGGCAGAGTGACTAAGGTACACCAGGGTGCTGATGGTCGTGTAAAGTCAGCAGATGTCAGGATAAAGGACAAAGTCTACACCAGACCAGTCTCCCGTCTCATCATCCTCCCAGCTATCCCAGACTCGGATGAGGAAACGGAGGAGTGAGCCTTTCACAGAAACAAATTGCATACAATTTGGGGGTGGCTGTGTGAGAAAGGCACATTAATAATGGACAACAACCTACTATGTGTATGTGCACGAACGCACTCTTCCAGATCCCAGGGACTTTAATTTTGGCAGAATTCGGCGCATTCGGTGGAGTGCGTCACAGCGCGGCGTGTCCGCGATTCAGTATTGCATCAGCTGTAACCTGTCGGCAGCGAGAATGAGCTGCAAGCTTCAGTGTCAGACAACAGTTATATAAGCATCCTTAATGTTCCTTTGAGTGTTTAAAGTTGTGTGCGTCCAGAGAGAAAGTGAGTATTGTAAATTTCACTGTTATTTGAACTGAGTTGTTTCTGTTTACTGAATAGGGAATGTAAACGAGTGATGTATGCGAAATGGATGCTAACGTGAAGTATAAGAGTATTTTCAGTGTAAAGTATAATAACTCTTATACTGTTAAGCTATTTATGTTTTATAATTATTTTGTGTTTTGCCATATTTTGTATACAATGCTATATTGTACTGATGTTTGGGGGAAGCCAGTAGCCTTTTGATACTTTATATGTTGTTATGAATGTAAGCATACTGACATTGTGTACTGTGATAAGAAGAAGCATTGCACGTTAGAATATATCTTTTATGTCATATGTTGCAGACCACACACACACATCGACATTCAAGTCAGTGCTGACACTTCTACGGACGTAAAGTACAAGACTATACAGCTCTGCACAAGTACTTCTGCTCACCTCCTATGTGCAGAACAAGAACATTGACTAAGCACCTCACCAACACCTGGCTTCCCCTCCCATAGCATATGCTTGTACCAATAAACCGTTAAACTTGATTTTGTCTCCGCTCTGGTGTTCTAACCGGCACACCCGGACCAACTCCACCTCCTTAGCTCCGACTAGCACCTTACAGTCCTTAGCCCCTCAGCTACAACGAGCAAATCAGTACAATGTCCTTTCCTTCGGACTGTCACTGGCTCCATATGAGCACTGGCTCTATGGCCGGATCCTTAGATGGGCGTGGCAACGCGGCACTCACAAGCCAAACCGGCTTGCCACCAAACCTTCACCCCATAGTCAGACCTTGCATTTTTTTGGGCAGGAGTGCCCCTAGAGCAAGTGTCCAGGCATGCTGTGGTACACATGGATGTCTCTGCCACCGGCTGGGATGCCACATACAACGGGCATGCAATTGCGGGGGTGTGGATGGACCACCAACTGCAGTTTCATATCAATTGCCTCGAGTTGTTAGCAGTACACCTTTCTTTGAGCCGCCTCAAGGGGCAGTCAAGAGGGCAAGAATGTACTGGTCTGTACTGTGACCATTGCGTACATCAACCAACAAGGTGGTCTGCGCTCCTGTTGCATGTCGCAGCCGACGAGCTGTCACGAGCTGTACTGCCTGGAGAATGGAGACTCCAACGCCAGATGGTCCAGCTGATTTGAAGGTGCCGCACAGGTGGACCTGTTTGCCTCTCCAGAAACCTCTCACTGCCAGCTGTTTTATTCCCTGTCCGAAAGAACACTTTGCCCGGATTCATTGGCACACAGATGGGCGCGGGGCCTACACAAATATGCGGTTCCCCCAGTGAGCCTTCTTGCACAGACACTATGCAAAGTCAGGGAGGACGAGGAGCAGGTCCTGCACTGGATAGTGGATTCCATCACCCTGGCTTATCAGGCACAGGAGGTGCTCTGCCCGCTCAGGTTGTGAGCTCATTCCACAAGGAGTGCATCCTCCTGGGTCCTGACTCATGGCGCCTTGCTGGCAGATATTTATGGAGCTGTGGACTGGGCTATCCCCACCACGTTTGCTAGATTCCATAGCCTCAAACAGAGAAGCACAGAGAGGCCCCGGCTTAGGGTCACCTTGCTATATCACTATTGTGGTATTTGCTCCAGAAAGTCCATACTGCAGGCCCCGTCAAGCTCCTCCATCACCCTCAGCAGCAAGATGTGGTGACACCAGGCCTTCTCTCAATGTATTCTTGAAAACTGGTAGAAGGCTGGGCTCCATATGCTGTGATCCTGAGGGGATCCCATATGTGTATTCTTCCCTGGTATAGCTCTAAGCCCGTGTTTCCCCAGCAGACACTCTCTGCCATCCCTGCAAGGGGGTTACAACCACCCTAAATTGTGCCATATGTGCAGAAGCCATAATGGGTTAATCCCTATGTGTAGTTGCTACCTTAACCATCTTCAGGAAGAGCTTCCATGAATCCATGAACAGGTATGTTTTCCCAGTGTTATCCAATCCCACTGAGCAGCGGTTGGTCTTTCTGGTGTGAGCCCTGGCCCAAGCTTTAAGAAGGAGTGCAGAAGACTCGTACAGGGCACTGGAAGGGGCAGCATTTGTGTGGCTTTGGTAGGGATTCCCAATTCCCAAAACCTACTGGAAGGGAATGTCTTGGTTACATATGTAACCCTCGTTCCCTGAAGGAGGGAACGGAGACGCCATGTCCCATCGCCACAGTTGCTGTAAAACGAGAACATGTGTACCCACAGCCTACTTATGCTTGTGCTGTGACGAGCGGCAGCTGGATGCAATTATCGCATGCTAATGTGCATTGGCTGGTTTAGGTTACGCTCAAAGTAGATTGGTCTCTCTAGTGAAAGTCCCAATTTGTGATGTGATCGATGTGATGTCTCCATTCCCTCCTTCAGGGAACGAGGGTTACATACGCAACCAAGACATTTTATGTTACTTGATGTGTTGTGCAGAGCTTCTCCGCAATGTTGTCTGCTATTTTAAATGCGCAAGACATTTACATTTGATTAAGTCCAATTAACTGTAAGTGTTTTATCGTTCATCAGCATTGTTCAAAATATGTATATTCTGAAAGTGGTCAGAATGATATTGTTCCTGTATAACGTTATCCTTATAGTTGTGGTGCAAACGCTGCTATTCTCTTAAATTTAAAACGATTTTTTAGAGGGGTGCTCCCCTCTTCTCCCAGTGCTTTCCTGTTGTCTTTCTACTGTCCTATCTCATTAAAAATGCATAAAAATAATGTAAAAAAAACAAACAAACAAAAAAAAAAAAAAACAGAACCATTTGCATACATACAATTTTTTATGGATAATATAGTTTTAAATATAATTATTACAACATAAAACATTAAAAGAACATCTTCAGAATGTACAAATAGGATCTTTTTCATACTGTTTCGATGCATGTTCCTTTAAATGCGAATGAGCTCTGCTCACCCCGCCCTGCTCTTCTGTGGAGTGAGTAGCCATTCTCTGAGAGACAGTAAACTTTAACCGCATTTAGCCTCATTTTGCCATGGAAATTGCTAGCACATTATTAGGAGAGGCGATCAGAGCAATGTTCTAACCTCTGCCACAGCACTGACATGTAAATGTTTAGTTTTTTTTTTTTCTTTCAGGTCAGCTACTCTCATGGCAAAACAACTACTCTGTGTAACGTGTGGAATCAGCAGCATGAGTCGTTTTGCTGATTTAGCAAATACAATAGCACACACTTGTCAGTTACTGACATGTTCACTAGTTATCTGAATACAAAACCTGTGGTTTAATCGCAGACATCTGAAAGTAACTCTACCTCTACCCTTTTATTGAGATTTGTTACGACCACAGTAAAGAAAAATACGTTAAGTGTGTACAACAAAACTCACACATTCGTTTTGTGTACTTGTGTAGTGTTTTTCAACTTTGTTTGTTTGCTTATTTATTTATTTAGTATTCATTCAACTATGTTTTTTGAATTATCTTGAATTTTCCTTTTTCATCTTTTTTAATGGATATATATATATATATATATATATATATATTGTAAATTACTGTTTCTTTTTTTTCTTTCTCTTCTGAATTTAGATTTTGATGGCCTTGTGACCACTGTTTTTTTTATTTTATTTTATTTTATTTTTTTTTTTTTAACTGCCTGTACTGTACTGGTTCACGTGATATGCTGTGTTATATAAGTTATATACTGTGATGGACATGTTTTGAAATTCTTTCTAGGTCTTACAATTACCACAACACTAAAACTGATTGTATGGACAACATGGTGTGTCTCCTTCATTTACCCTCTCAAACATGTTAAAAGTTTTTAAATTTGCTGCCTATACAAGAAAACGTCACATGAGTGTTGTATTTGGGTTGTTGTAAATTTATTTATTTATTTATTTATTTTTGTGAAAGTACTTAAATTTGTACATTTAAAAATGCATTTGTTTTACATTTGTTGTACACCTTGCTTACTGTGCTGTCCTCGTTGTTTAAACTGCTAAATATAACTTAATCATCACCACATATTTGATATTACCTAATATTACCCATTATATTAATCTGACATCTCTAGTACGTTATTGCTAAAACAACATGTTAGTCATGTTTAGGCTTTTTCTCTCTTGTACTTCATCACCCACAAGTCCAGCAAACAACTACTGTATATCAGAATCAATCAACAAACACAGTCATTCTTCTCATGTCAGTGGCCAGAAATTCTCATGTGATAAATGCAGGTAAACAGGCTGACAAAGCCGATCTCAGAATTAAAGACACATTTTCACACTTCAGAGGTCTGGTTTCAAGAATAATTATTCTTTGTTATCTAGTGAAAGTGATACATTTTAGCATTTGTACTGGCCACTGTATACAGACCACCAGGGCACCATACTAGCTCAGAACAACTTTCAACAGTTGCAACAGAAACCATTAACTTAGACATGGTTGCTCCTTTGCAGTTAAAGAAGATTAAAAACAGTCCAATTTCGTGGTATAACGAGCACACTTGTGCCCTCAAAAGAGCAGCCTGGAAATTGGAATGGAGTTGGAGGGAAAAAAACCCCCCAAAAAACTAGAGATTAACTAGATTAACTGGAGATTAAGATACTATTTCTACTATTGCAGAAAGGCCTTAAAAAACTGCTAGACCTTCTTACTTTTTGAGAAAACAAACAATTCTAAAAGTCATAAATCAGCGTGTAAGGGAAACAGGTCAATTTAGCTCAAAGGTAATAATCAAGAATTCATAGGGAATTTGAACAGAATTACTGTTCTACGACTGATCACTGAGTCGGCCAGCAATTCATTGAATGAGCTGTATAACATCAACTCTGGAATGGATATTAATATCCAAAATATAGTGAAAGCACTCATTTTTAGCACAGTAACAAGATCGGCAGTTTGAGACATTCACTTGTAAGCACAAAAGACAAGATACCTTTAAGGCTTTATTGGATAAATCTAAGATATAATAATAAACTAATCTACCACATAGATACACACATTCACACATTCACATAAGTGGCAGAAAAAAAGTAAGGGAAGAATGAGTTTAGAGGAGTAAAAATATGAAGTTCCATGTTTATAGCAATATATGTAATTGCTTAGACCTGAACAACCATCAATCATCTAAATAACCCTCAAATTGTGTTTCTCAGTGAGGCTATTAAACTTTATATTAAATACACCAGTTCAGCTAGAATCTGGAGGTTGTACTTGCATTGCCTTTTAGGGGATTCCTTTTTGTTGTCTTCCTTGCAGAAAGGGGTTTCCCAAGTTTGCTGATTGGTTGGAAGTTCGTTGGAAGTGGCGTCTTGGGCGTTGGCTGAAGATGCAGAGTTTTGGGCTGGTTAAAGTTTTAGGCAGGCACAGACGTCTGGGACAAGGCTTGTGGCAAAACTTAACTCAGAACACGAAACTCTCAATGGAAAGAAAAGAAATTGAAGTAAAAGACAGAAGTGTGATGATCTCCTCATGGTTTTCAGAGCAGCTGACATGCAAGCCAGGGAGTGCTCAAAGAATGGATCAGGTGAAGGGAGGAGCCAGGTAGACAACAGGATGGGACTTGGAGCAGGAGGAGCCAGGTGGGACCCAGGCCACAGCCATGATGGAGGGAGGAGCCATGGATGAGGAAGGGCTAATAGCTCCAGAGGGCCGACCACCGGCAGCAGAGGGGCACATGCAGGGCGTAGACGGAGAGCCGATGAGCCAGGGTGACAAGGAGGATCCGGAGGGCCGAGGTGGAACAAATGGCTCTGGCGTCCGATGTGGAGGCGTGGATCAGGAAAGGCCACGGTGGAGCTGGAGCGACAGAGGACTAACGTGGAGCCGCGGGGATGGAGGATCCTGACGGAGCCGGAGGAACAAGGCGAAGTCAGAGGAGTGTAGTCCTGAGGCAAAGGATGGTCGACGACAGACCAAGCTGGAGAAAAGAGGGAGAACGGTGGAGCCAGTGGACTGCCGGGCCCTGGTGGAGAGGAGGGAGCTAGGTGCCATGGTGAAGCCGCTGGGTCAACAGGCTAAGGCGGAGTCCTGGACTCTGAGGCTGGTGGCGGCGACAGCTGGGACCCCACGATGCTGATGGAAACTGGCAGACCAGCGGTGAACCCACCACAAAGATGGTGGGCTAAGGGTGAGCAGAGGGGCTGCCAGACGACAGCGGAGGAGGAGGCAGGAGGGGGCCCAAACGGCCTCCATGGCTGAACCAAGGCTGACAGGGGGCTCTGACAAAGGCGGGAGGAGAGGGGGCAGATCGGCATACAAGTCCATTTTGAAAACTCCCTCAACCTCCAACAGGCCCAGATCCACAGATAGCTTACCCTCAGCCATGGTGCAGTGGGACCCCACAATGCTGATGGAAACTGGCAGACCAGCGGTGAACCCACCACAAAGATGGTGGGCTAGGGGTGAGCAGAGGGGCTGCCAGACGACAGCGGAGGAGGAGGCAGGAGGGGGCCCAAACGGCCTCCATGGCTGAACCAAGGCTGACAGGGGGCTCTGACAAAGGCGGCAGATCGGCATACAAGTCCATTTCGAAAACTCCCTCAACCTCCAACAGGCCCAGATCCACAGATAGCTTACCCTCAGCCATGGTGCAGTGGGTGGAGGTCCTCTCTGCGATCTCACTGGCCACAACTTCCTCCCTCGTTGCGGGTGTAGCCGGCTCATGCACCTGGCCTGACATCACTTGCAGCTCCAGCTCTGATTTCTCCTTTCTCTGATTCTTAGCTCGTGATTTCCATCATGGATTTACATGTGATGGTCATGCTGTGCTGTGTCTTTGATCATTAATCTTGGTTACTTGCCCCAAATTTAACAATTTAAAAATTTAATCTCCTTCCTGAGTTGAAATTATCAATAAGGTTTCTTTTGTTGCAAGTGTTGCAAGTTGTTCAAAGCTGCTAGTTGGTGGACTTGCTTCAGACGGGCTGGTGCTAGGATCTGATTTACGATCATCCATGTTGTCTTGGGCATTTTTATGGAATTCGGCTCCTTGTTTTTCAACATTATTCTGGAGTATGTTTCCCGTACAATGACATAACTCACTGATTAATCACTACAGTACAATGCATTGTATGGTCGCATCTCTGTCATTTGAACCACATTAGTTCAACAATATAGGGCCATTGTTAATGACGTCACATGCATGTGCTGTATTAAAAACTTCTAATAACTGCTTAGAGATCCCTGAGATGCTGCTGTATTAAACATGGCAACTGATGACTGATTTAGTTCCCTGTCATTTAGTTTTATTTGATGTTTGATTCATCGCAGGTTCCCTCTTACGTCGCACTCTGGGGTTCCCCATTTGTGCACATGCGCAATCTTCAAAATCAGCGATTACAGAGGAGGCGCGAAAATGCATATATTATGTAGCTCTGATACGCTACAAGCGGTTTTCAAATTTAAAGAAAGTAGGCTTCCCTTCTGACACAACATATATATTGATGCCTCCCCACTGTAATAATGACTGACGGCACTTTTAGAGGTGGAGCCCACATCAGCCAGAGCGGCATAGCGGAAAGACACTGAAGACCTTGATGGCCATGTTAGAGCTGCATCTTGGTACTGGTTTGGGAGTGGTCCCTGCATTGTCATCCGACAGTGCATAAGCATACCAGCACCCATTACATATTTCACAAGGTGGCAAGTTCGTAGGAATTCGTATGAAGGACCACACCTGACCCCTCTCCTAAACTTAATCGGTGTGGTCGTACGAATTCATACGAATTAGTCACCTCGTAAATACATACGAATTGACCATGAGATAGCATTGATGTTGTGTGTGTTTACACTTAGGTTGTCGCTCTTTACCTCCCTTTTTAGATTAAAATTTTTCTTCAGTTTTTAGTATTCATTTAAAATGACATACATGATGACATTTAGATTTTGATTCTTTAATACTTCGCTAAGGTTGGCCAGACTAGAAGATTTTAAGCCTGATTTGCATCTCCAAAAAATTGGGGGGTGTGGCCTGATTCAAAACTTGTCACAAATGATTTTTTTGTCTAAAAAAATCTTCTATTGTGTGGTATCATTATGATAATTTAACTGCTTCCGATCATAGCAACATAATTTGTGTACCCAATGACACAAAGACACGTTCCAGTGGCCTTTTTCCCCTGGCATGAGAGAGAGCAAAAAACTTTTTGATTAAAATTAAAATCTTACAATGTGCTTAAAAGTCAGACGACACTATTTATTCTCAAACTGTTCTGACATTTGCAGTAACAGTGAGTGTATCCCAGCTTACAATTTTTGGTTCACAAAACATTCCCAGAATGTTAGTTTTTGGCGTTATTTTTTATGGTTTGATTTTAGTTAGCCAGGAAAGTTTTCTTAACATTCCCAGAACATTTTTGATTTGTAGAACATTATTCTGACATTCTTCAAATGTTCCCAGAATGTTTGTTTTTGGTTCCCAGAAAATTTTCAGAATTTTTCTTTTTAGAATGTTATTATACCATTCCCCTAATGTTAATATAACGTTCCCAGAACATTAGTTTTTAGTTTTTAAAACATTATTAGTTATTATTATTATTCCTAGAATGTTAGTTTTTAGTTTGTAGAACATTGTTCCCAGAACATTTCTTTTTGGTTCACAGAGAGTTACTTTTTGGATTTTAAAACATTATTATAATGTTCCCCTAAATAGTTTTTTAGTGGTTTTGTGACAGAGCCCTGACACTCCCATCATGTCTTGTTTTCATGTTGTCTGCGTGCCTTGTTTCTTGTTGGACCATGGTGTTTGGATCCTGGCACTCTTGTCTTATGGAGTTTCGGCTTCATGTCAGGGTCCGGACACTCACGCTCCACGCATATACTTTTTTATACTTTGTTTTTCACTGTGAAACAGAAAGCACGCCAGGAGAGCCAACTGACAATGTCGATTGTTCTCCATTTGTTTTTCTTCTCTATTCATGTTTGATCTCTCGAGTCTCAGTGAGATCTTGTGTCACTGTGAAATTATTTTATGAATTTTAATGAGAAACTATGATAAACAGGTGAATAAAGACTGACAGTCATGTTTATTGCTCAGAAATATAATAATAATAATAATAATAAACATTTTAGCTCATTATGTGTCTCCTGTTTTGTTAGAGCTGTGTGTGGACGGATTCATTTTTCTTAATCTATTTGCCCACATTGTTTTAAAATTTGCTGTAAGTCTGTGTGTTGCGATCAGGGCCGGCCGTCCCAAGTATGGTTGCAATGTGTTCATTGTCAAACTCCAAAATTAGATTATTTTTAATTCTTAAAAATGGCATTATTTTATTTGACAAAGTTAGTTTTATTTTATTGACCAAATATTTTAGTTTGACATGTGTATACATATAGTTTTTTTCATCAGAGCAGATAACATTTTAAGCTGTCATATGGTCATGTTAAAACATGCCCCTCCTATGACCTATGGGGCATGTTGTCATATTTCACTTATATTTTTGGGGGGGTAAATAAAGAAAACTGTGTACACTGTAATAAAAAAAAGTGTGAAATTAATGTGGATTAAAAAAGGTTGTACCCCACTCTCCCCTACTTGTGTAAGCACTAGGGAAGCTGTGATACCAATCAGGACCGCAGGGTTTTCTCTGCATTAGTGATGTGTTGAATTTACTGCTTGAATGCATTCCCTTGATCTCATCTGATTTGAAACATTGCTGTAGCTTTTTGGTTTCTAATATATTATTTCCGCTATAATGTATTGATTTAAATTATTATGAATTATTTATGAATTATTATTATTATTTTTAATCCACTTGTTTCCGGGAGGCGCTACTGTAAAAAGAATGTGGGTACAAGCTTTTATTTGTGCATGTAACATGAGTCGATCTATAGAATGTGTGTTGAAAGCTTCATCCAGCACAGCTTCTTTCACAGGCTTTTGATTACTTTATTTTTTACTAACCACCAGAATGCGCTGTTTTCAACACACTCAAAGCTTTGGATCTTTTCCACAAAAAAAGTCAAAGGAAAGTTTCAGTGCTTCAAGAAGGCTTAATTTGCCCATCACTACTGTCAACTGTTGAATGAATGAGTTTCACATTCCAATTGTTTACTTTGAACAACTTTTGAGGCAAGACCTCATGGGCGTAGGAAACTTGTGAATACTAAAAAAATTATATTCTTAATTTATCATTGTCATTAGGATGTATCCCAAAAATGTTCAATGTTATTAAGCCTCTCAAAACAACAACAACAACAACAAAAACACACAATCCTTGATACTCAGTTAACTGCAGATCTCGAATCTCCCTTTTCTTTCCAAAATACTAGAAAAGGCAGTATCCTCATAACTATGTTCCTTCTTGGAAAGAAATGGTATCAACGAGAATACCATTTTGGATTTTCAGTCTGGATTTAGACGGAATCAAGTACAGAAACTGCTCTCATTAGATTTGCAAATGCCTTGCTCTTCATCATCCATTCTTGACTGTATATCTCAATTGGTGGTACCCTTAGGAGATACCATTAGAAAACATTTTCATTGTTACAGTGATGATGCTCAGCTCTATATTTCTTCATGGCCAGATGGAACATACCAATTTACAAATCTAACAGAATCCATAGTTGGGAAAATTGGATGAGTAGTAAGTTCCTTCTACTAAATCCTGAAGGGGATTATTGGACCAAAAACCTCTGCACTGCACACAATGACCTAATACTTTTTAACACTTAAAAGCCGCTTTGCCAAGCTCCTCAGTACTTCAGCGAGTTCTTATATTCCTTCATGTATACTGTGGTCTTAAAATTCTGGCCCCTGATAAAATATCAAAATCAACTACGGATGGTAGATCCTTTTCTTATTTAGCACAAACTCTGGAACGAGCATTGTTCAGGAGGTGGACACACTCTGTCAGTTTAAATATATATTGAAGACCCATCTCTTTAACTTGGCATACACAAAACACACTATCACATTTTACACAACACACTATTATTTTTTTATTTTTATTTTTTTATGTGATAGTTGTTCATGAATCCCCTGTTTGTCCTAAGCAGTTCAATCCCCAGCTGTTCCTCAGAAAAATCCTTCAGGTCCCATACATTCTTTGGCTTTTCGGCATCTTCTGCATATGTCCAACTCTGAAGGACTCATACACTCATACACATACACCGTTACAAAAGGTGATAAAAAAAAATGTACTGTTGCTTAAGAAGGTGACACAATGCAATAAAAGCCAGAGGGGTCTTTACAATACTAAATGTTACAATACTGCAATATCAAGAAAATTATAGTGCACTGACAGAAATTCAAGTCCACACCAATTCAAAGTACATACCAATTCTGTCCACAGGGGGTCATACGTGATTTGCAGTTGTGGAGTGAAATAGGGAGTTCCTCACAATTTTGTCTTATTCTCAGAATATGATGTAAGTGTTTTTTCTAAATAACAGATTAATGATTTATATAACTCCAGATCACATAGTCAAGAAATCTATAATTGGAATCAATCCTAAAGATTTTTCTGTGCTGCAAAAGTACATCACTGATTCTTGAGACATGGGACAAAACATGTCTAGAATGTAGAATGTAATAGAATGTATTTAACACAATTATCCCCTTCAGTTTAATTTTAGCATTATTGTATCAAATCTATGACACTTATTGTCTTCTCACTATATCTGTGTGTCCACAGAAAAGGGTTCAATCATTCATATGCTATAAAATGGATATATATATATATATATATATATATATATATATATTTTTTTTGTTTTTTTGATGAAAAAGATCTTGTTTTATCAAAAGCAACACTTAATAATATCTCATATCAAAATAAGGTTGTTTTTTCAATGCCTCATGCATGTTTCATAAGGTTTCAAATTGTGTCCTCACTTCTTGTCAGCGCCATCAGACATTCATTAAAATGTAATAAAATCAAGAAATATCAGGGGCAGCTGTCACTCTAACGGATCCCCTTGCCACATTCCACCTCTGCAGAGTAGGGGAGAACGGGACGAAAGCACCATTTTTTTTTTTTTTTAAGAAAAACATAATTTAAAAAGATAAAGTTGTAGAAAGAGATATGTTTTCAGAAGTGTGGTCTATTAATACCAGGTGATATTTTGTAAAAATGTAGAAAGACTAAGGGGTTATCTAGTAGAATACTTCTACTACTACTACTACTACTACTACTAATTATTATTATTATTATTATTATTTTATTTCTTTAGGGGATTCAGCTTGATCTCATTAGGATCCTTTAAACATTAGTTCCAAATGTTAATGGGAATTCCAGTTGGAACCCTGTATATATTATATTGCTTTGGTGGTTCATCATCCTAGAAACTAAGCCTCCAACATTTGCTTCAGACAGAGACCACAAGTTGCCCACTCAGGAAATGAGACTATCATAATTAAATGATAGTCAAAAGGACTTTGATAAAAGGCAAACATAATGTGTTATGTTTGAACACATAAATGAATAAATGAATGAATTTATGTTTGAACACATAAATGAATGGGCAAATGAAGTCTGATACAATTAACTTGTGGTCTTTTTGATCTTGAATATTTAAACAAATTCCATAGACCACAAAGACTTTGCTATACTGTGGTTGAAGCTATCTATGTCAACTTTTGTACAAGAGTTCAAAGTAACTATATGACCATGTCAAGTTTAGTGTCTCTGAAGTTTCAATGCTCAAAGCATGTTTGTGTATGAGGTCAGACTCTGATGGCTTTGTTAGTGCTCTCTCATGCATTTTGTTTGATGTGTGTATTTGTGTCTTTGTGTATTTACTTGACTTTACACTGAAAATGAGAATGTCATTGTTTGTAAAGATCATTCTTTTTTTTACAGCACTTTGAAGTATTTTTTTTTTAATGAAAAAAGTCTGTACGTCACAGAGACCATATAGACAGGTAAACAAATGCAGAGGGATTCAGAATTTGGGGGGACATTTCCTAGATATACTGTTAAGTGGTAGCATCACTACTACTTATAGTAGTGATAGTGGTTTAGAGATTTGAAGTTCTAAGTCCTAAATATTTAACATTTAAGTTTAAATTTTGACTTGAGCCTGTATGAAACCCTATCAACCACTCACTTTCCATATTTGTAATGGTTTTAATACTGTACAAACTGTATTTTGTATCCCCTTACCTCACCCCTAAACCTTTTCAGAAAAAAAAAAAAATCATTCTGTATGATTTATAAGCATGCTTACTCATAGGGACCAATCATGAAAAAATAAAATTAATTCAACACCTCATTTATTTATTTATTTATTTATTTATTTATTTTGCTTCATTGGTTAGCTGAATGATTTATGGGATAATAATAATAATAATAATAATAATAATAATAATAAACATTTTCATTTAACTAATACAATGTTAAAATATTAAAATCTGTTTTGAACTATACACTGACAGCCACCCAAAAACACAGGAGATAATGATAAGGCTAAATGTAGAATCAAAGCTCAACATAAGTAGCTGTTTCACAAGCTTTCCCACAAGTAAATGCTAATATACTGAGGGTACACAGTGTCATGCACACAAACATAACCTACAATGCTCCTTTTCACCAAAATGCTGAGGCCTTATTGAATCCTGCTATTGCACCTGCAATAGCCAGTGGAATTCCTGCTATATAGCTCAACTCTGAGCATCATTTACTTTAGATTCTTTCGACTGAGCTCAAGCTGCTCAAGAATTCTGAGCAGGTTTTTACACGGCGACCTTCGCAATGTCTTGTTCCCTCCTCTCAGGGAACCATGGTTACGATGAGTAACACGAGACATTCCCTTTCGATTCATTTGCTCAACATTGCAACTATTTAGTCACTTTGGGGAATACACAAAATCCCTGCCATGTAAAAACCAGTGCTGCTTCCTTAACTCTATACAAAGCAGACACAGGGAAACATCACACGTGCCGTAGCAGGAGAATACATTTAGGAGCGAGCACACTGCCTCCCCTAGGTCAGGCATTGGACCTAGTTGAAACACTCAGACAACTTGGTGGCAGAGTGCCAAGGAGGCTTTGCCACCACCAGTACCTTCCTGCACAGAGTCAAGCAATACTGGGCTACTGCAGCACAGAAAGTGACAATAATGTGACATTGCAAGCTAAAGTTTCCAACAAGCTAAAGCTAGCAGCAGTGCCGTCTTTCAAGTCACTTACCTCATCTGGCTTCAGCCACCTCATGCCCCAAGGAAAGCTTGTTATTGCGGGGTGTTTACCCACTGAGTGACCATTTAACATGATATGAGAAGCAGCAATAATGGTCACATAAACTTTAAGTTCGGAGGGCAAGTTCTTACTTTCTTGTAAGAAAGCCAGAATATTGAACATTTTAAGTCACAATTAAGTCTTCATCTCTGCTCCTACACCACTCTGCAGACACTGTAACTTTAAAGCGTGAAGGTGCCTCATAGAGGGGACCCTTGCCTGTATACCGAAAATGTCAGAAAGTACCTGTGATGAGGGGCTATCTGGATATAAAAGCAGGTCTCTTTCTGGTCCATCGCTTTGAAATAGTCCCCAAAGCACGCCACCATCCTTTCTCGGAACCAAGGGATAGCAGCTGTACCAGCCACATTCCCATTGTTCAACAGGTACTCCCTCTACCGCTTGGTTGGTCAGGGGAGAGAAAATTTCTGCCCGTAAAAGCGGAGCACTCTGCACATGCACCTCTGAGATGATCACACCAATGCAGCGGGAAATCTGTGAACAAACGGAAGTGTATAGCCATTCTTTATGGTATGTACAACACAATCTGACACCGCCGGGGGCGCTTTACATGCGCTCAGGCAGCCAGATAATAGATGCAGCAAAGGCTGCATGCCGGTCACGTCTGTCATTTTGGGCTGAGCTGAGATCTCGCTCTGCAAAACACCACCCTGAGGAGAGATTTTGGGAGTGGGTGCGCACCCGAAACGTTATACACAGCTTTCTGCTGCTCCAAGGGAGGGGCTGCTTACAACATGTGAATAAGTGAGCTACTGGAACTCCCCCATGTTCCGTATACTAGTTACCACTGCACTGAAAGAGGCTTGTTGAGCTGCTTGTGTTGCATGAGTTAATGAGCGAAGTAATCTGAGCACTGTACACGGCTGACCACTGAGTAAGCGACTGGAACTCCTCTGTGTTCAGTATATTTCTGCTCTGTTCATAGTTGACCACCGCTCTGAGGTGAGGGGCTGCTTGTACTGACATTTAGAATTAGACTGATTAGAATTTTCCTGTGCTCCAAATATGGCTGGCTGCTGCTCTAAGTGAGTGAGCAGCTGGAACTTCCTGAGCTCTGCACACGGCTGACCATTGCTTTGAGGCAGGGGGTTGCTGATATAGGAATTTTGGGGGCTGCCTATATCGTGCGAAAGATCATTTTTGTGATGCTGAACAACAATAATGACTGTATTTGTATTATTGTAAGGGGTAGGTTCAGGGTTGGGGTAGGTGTAGACGTTAGTAAAATACAATCTAATACCTAATAGCTAATTTAATTTATTGTTACTTTCCAGCTGTAGCTGTATCCCTTCTAGCCACTACCTCCTCATAGGCAGCACTGTCAGTGACAGGGTTATTTTCCCGCCGACTTCAGGTGGGGAGGGGTGAGAGAACTGAGCCTGCATGTCTTGCTACCCAGGTCTTTAAAGGGGTGGTTGATTGTGATTTCACTTTTTTAACTTTAGTTAGTGTGTAATGTTGCTGTTTGAGCATAAATAATATCTGCTAAGTTACAATGTTAAAAGTACAATGTAAACGGAGATATTGTCTTTTAATATTATGGCAGTTTACTGCCTACAAAAACAGTTTGTGGGGACTACAACGAGCTATTTCTAACGATTCTAATGGATTCACACCTGCACACACTCTGCTTTGCATCTCTGTCTCTCTGCCTCTCTCTCTTTCTCTCTCTCTCAATCAGATCAACAGATCGTCAGCTTCATCAGTGAACTGTGTTCCAATGATACACTTTATGTGTATAGACAGACAGCTATTTTTCACATAGCTACGAGAAGTGCTAAACATGAATGCACACACAGTTATCATGGCAGCGAGCAATACTTGCTGGCAAACATCTCTTACTGTTACAAAAATGCTACAACGCAATCACGTATTCTGCTGTATTGAAGCTTTAATCAGGACAAAACTGTATATTAGAAGCTAAAATAAGCAGTAGCATTTACAAATAACAGCGTATCTAAAAGTATGCGACAACAACAACAACAACAAAAAAACATACCATTCTGAAACGTTCTGTACGTCCTCTTCACTAATATTCTCTGGGTCTCATTCGTGTAACAGCGTATAGCAATCCAGGGACCGTCCTCTGGACCTTCAATAGTGAGCGATAAGAGGCTTCTTAAAGACAAAATAGTTGGGTGAAGGAGAAAGATTCTGAGGTAAATGGTGTTCAGTGCCATTGGCTATTGTAGGTGCAATAGAAGGATCCAATAAGGCTTCAGGATTTCGTTAAAATTGAGTTTTACCTCCAGTCACAATGTCAAGTAAACGACCCGAAAGGGAACTCACAGCATTGTATAACATTTAATTGTTGCTACTAAAAAAGTTAATTTCATCAGAATACAAAAGAAATTGTTAGTATTACACAGAGAACAATCTCAGTCTAAAGATATTTTTTTATATGATCATGTTTTCTGTATATTTAAAAAGGTCCTAACCATATTCTGGTTAATAATCTTGCGTATAAAAGGCCTAAAAGCAAACAGACATGTACTGAAAGCCACAAAACTCAATTTTATGCAGTCTGGTTTCTGCCATCATCCTGCACCAACCAGACATTATTAATGTATTTTATTAATTTACAACCTCCTATACATTTATACGTTTTTGCAAGCATGTTCATCATCAAGAGAAAAAAAAAAAAAAAGCAAAAAGCTGTCCATGACTAGTGAATCTGGTAAACACCTGCTTTAACAATAGCAATGAGTTTAAATGAGGGACAGTTTCCTTTGCTGTGTTAATTGCCTTTAATCTCAAAGAGACGCTTTTATTTTTGACTAAATTAGAGTCTCTCAGACAGACCTGACATGTTTCAAGAACACACAGCCAGCCCACCACACACACACACACTAGTTAAGCCTGTGGTAATGCCAGCCACACAGCATGGGCACAGCACAGGGTGGGCCGAGTACTCTTCCCTTCAATGCCAGCACTGATTATAATATTCCAAGGACCCTGGAAAAAGAAATCAAGTGTCAAAAAGCACCATGGTTCTACTAATTTTGCATAAAATACCATGGTAAAACCATGTTTTTGGACATACTATGGTATCCTTTTAAGTACTTTGTAGTACCATGTAAACAGAACAAAATAAAAATAAAAAGAGTAAAGTAGAGTAAGAGCCATCTATGCATATTGAATCTATGCCTTGTGGTTTGTCATGGCTTTCCAGAGATCTCTCATTAAGTGGTTGCTCTCTCCTGCAAACATTCATTCCAATCCACACAAAAGACACTTTGCGTCTTGTAACCATGACAATGGGAAAAAAAAAAAAAAAATCCAGGTCATGTCTTTCAGTTAACCTCCCCCTCCGTGCCTTCATCCCTTTCCTGTTCTCATTTTATATTCTCTCCCTTTCTCCATGTACATTTGCCCACCACACCCTATTATTAGTATATTTATCAGTACATAATATTCGAAATAAAAAAAAGCTTTCATAATCTTTTAGCAAAATATATGAACTTATCTCTCCTCTAAAATTACCTCCCTTTTCGTCTGAGAAAAGGTAACTTTCCTGTCCTTTTTTTTCTTTGCCTCACTGTTAAACAACTATAATATAATGTATAAAAAATGTTTAAAGAATTTACCATATGGTTATATTATTAGCAATATGATTGCATATGTCTACTCTGTTTAAGGTCCAGGTTGCTTTATTTAAACTCTTGTTAACTAGAAAATCTCCAACTAGAAAATAAGAGGATCCACAGAGAATTAGAGAAAGAAAAGCTGAGAACAAAGGGTGTGTATTCATACACAGACATCAGACAATAACGTGTGACAGGACTGTATTCCAGTCTGTCTGGCTTTTCAAATCAAAGCACATGTAAATAGAGTAGACACAGCTGTTTTTCTGAACGCTCATTTATTGGCCAGAATGTTGGACCAGTTGGTATTTTGCCCTTTATCCCATACATATGAACTGATTTTCCTTTCCAGGAAATATGACTCAGCATCCTCATAGGTGTGCTTATTTGTATGTGCAAATTGTAGAGACACACACAACTCTACTCTGCATAGCTGTGAGGACATACATTGACACAATGCAATATCTAGCTCCTTACCCTAAACCTAGCCCCATCAGAACTAAGTGCCTTATTCTAAACCTAACCTTTACTCAATTATAACCTGATCCCTAAAATCAAGTCTTGACCCTCAAACAGGCCTTTAAAGGGGTCCAAAATATCCTCACTTTACAAAATTGTCCTAACTCCAATGGTCTAAAACTCAAACAAAGATAGCTATACAAGTGCACACACACACAAATAAATAATAGTTCCATGTATTATGTACCTAAGTAGGATATGTGTTTTGTTTTTTTTTTTTTTTTTTTTTTTTTTTTTCCTTTTTTGAGGTCAAGTTGTGCTTAAAACATGCATACATCTTTTTGGTTTACATGCATCAAGTTTTATACATACATCAGTGGTAACAAAAAAGGGTAACATCTACATTTGTTAAAATTAAGTAACAATGAACATAATGACAAACAAGTTTAAATGACATTAAAGTGTTTTAGTTTACCATAAATGCTTGTTAGTACATACATTGCACAATACAGTCTGACATAGATCTGTGCTTGCCAAAGAATTACAGTCTCCATTTGTTCAAACTGACACTTCAGCATTAAAAATCACTTCCCTTTGCACCATGTGGGCTGTGAACATCCTAAGTAGTAGGATATTGCCTATAGGATTGTTGAAGGATTTTGCCATGTGTACTCAAATTTGCCATTTTATTTTGAGGGAAGTCTTTGCAAGTGTAACATATATATTTTGTAATACATTTATACAATGCCTTGTACAGATGGGGTATTAAATTGATTTTAAGTGGCATCACTTGTCCTGTCTGCCATATGGGGGCTCCACAGCTCCTGCAGTGAGCACTGTGCACACCTGACTGAAGGCCACTGCGTCTGGGTCAGCTGCTCCATACTGGTGCTCTGTCACTCTAGATGTCCTCCTTTTTCTCGTTTGCCACTCCCTGTTTATTTCTCTCTCTCTCTCTCTCTCTCTCTCTCTCTCTCTCTTCTTTCTTTCTTTCTCTCTGTCTCTGTTGTGATGCCCACCCCCCACACCCCACCGGTCAGACATCTGCTGCCACCTCCTATCATCTGTTTATATCTTCCTTAACCAGATGCCACAGTAACACACACACATGCACATACACTGCCAGTCCATAAACTGATTCCTTATGTTTCCAAAAACACCATTTTTACATCTATCCATGAAAATCATCTTTCCTCCATATGGGTTGGTAGAAATGTAATTAACATTTTACATTATACTGAACTAAACCTGAACCTTACTTAAGTTGATTTTGCATTATCCCGAGGTTACGTAGTCAGCTGGATATGGGCCAGATGGTGGACATGCACCCAGAAACAACCACAACACAACCCTTCATAGTCAGCAAAGACCTCAGCAAGATGAGCCCTCGGGACAGATCCTTAGCTATGAACTCAAGTGCCAAGACCAGCTAGAATTAAAACTCATTCATCATTCTCAAGACTGCTGATAAATCAGTTGTCTACTATTGGTTAAATGTCAGCTCTACCTTCATGTTTTCGTATGTGCTGAACAAACTACAACTCCTACAACTTCCTTTTCCCACCTAATGCTGGTGTGACATACCTCAATCAATATCATACTGAATTTGTTCACTTAGTCCTGATGGCGTTTGGGTTTCTTGTCACTATTGCCTCCTGGCTTGATCTTAAAGGGGTCATCGGATGCTAAGTTAACTTTTACATGTTGTTTGAACATTAATGTGTGTAGATTTGTACAACAGTGTATGTACAAATCTACCCTATAATAATAAAAATCCACACAGTGGTTTTTAATTAATCTGTAAAAATAATATCCCCTTTTTCAAATCGAGCCATTCTCAGATGCCTGTTGTTGTGGCGTCACACCGACAGAGGCCACTCCCACGATAGTTGATTAACATTGGCGTTTTACCTCAGATCAGCTGTAACAGTCTGCCCTCTTTGTCTCGTTGCCGGAGGAGGGATGTAAGTTAGACAAGAATATCTCCGACTGAGCGACTGAAGTGTTGTGTTGCTGGATGTAATAATGAACGTAGTGGTCGTCATTTACTCCCGACATCTGAGCCGCTGAAGATGCTGTAGATTACATTTGTTTGTGAATGGAATGGGCCTCCCGATCTACATATATCTGGCTATGTTCGCGCGAATCATTTGTGATCCAGCTTTAAAGGAGTATAAAGGGTTTTTTTATGAATCTTTGCGATCGCCTTTCCTAATAATGTGCTAGTTAGCCAGTTTAGTGGCTAAACGCTGCTAAAGTAAACAGGCTCGTCTCTCCACAGAGAGAAGAGAGGGTCGGGGTGAGCAGAGCTCATTTGCATTTAAAGCAGCCTCGACCAGAATGGGATGATTTTTGCAGAGCTGATTTTGGCAAGGTAAAAAGGTTGTGGTTTTACACAGCCATTGAGATTTTTTAACCAAAGTATATTATAGACTTTTCATTAAGACCCTAAAGAATCATATCAACTTGTTGAAAATGGGCATCCGATGACCCCTTTAACTGAATCAACATTGAGCTGACTCGGGCTGAACAAAAACATTGCTGCCTTATAGAACTGCTTAGAGCCTGACTGTTTAACTTCACTCTCTTTTTCATCTGAACTGACTTGAGCTAAACAATGACACTATTGTCTTTCAGAGCTGCTTTACAGCAGAATCTAAATTGTTTCCAAAGCTGAGTTTCCATAATTGATTTTGCTATTTCCTGTTTATCTCTGTGAAGCTGCTTTGACAAAATTTGTATTGTATAAAGAGCTATAGCGCATACTGGGGTCTTTCTTAAGAGAAAATTGGAAAAGCAGGAATGTTAACCAAAAATGTTTATTTAATTTCCATTAAATGTAGTTATTGTCTAGTACAATAAA